>NW_024582633.1:492988-548395 GCF_018398535.1 Haplochromis burtoni
CACACACACACACACACACACACACACACACACACACACACACACACACACACACACATAAACATACTCTGAACAGGGCTGTTATGTTCATCCCCAGGGGTCCAAGTGAGCTGAACACTCCTCTTTTTCTGGTCTGTCAGTTCCAGGTCTGTCGGGGGGTCGGGTCGCTCTGGGAGAAATACAGCACAAGCAGCAGCATCAACCCGTGTGCTTGGGATTATATTCATAGTGGCTTCATTCTACAGAAGATGAAGGGTTCATGCTATGAACAAGATGGAGCAAAAACAAAAAATGAAGGACGTGTCGGCCATGTTTCTGTGATACTGAAACCATAATAGATGCTAATTTGTTGATTTAACCAAGCACACCTTTGAGTTTCTCCTTTATTTCTGTACATCTTCTACTAGACTGTGTTATCTGGGCTGTGATAAACATGCAGACATTGCATCATGCATATGAAAATCCCACTACATAATCATTCCGCATGAAATCGAGTCTCAGGCTCACACAGAGGTTAAATTGATGCTCATGTTTTGGAATTAGGTGATAAAGTGAAATGCACGCCTTGAATAAATAAGTGATGAGAGCAACGTGTATTTGGAAATATCCCAAGTGGTGCAACGGGGAGATGTCTGCTTTACAAATGATGTTTGCATTTGACTGTGAAGAGACATTTTTTTTGGCTTGAGTAAATGTTTCCACCAGTGGTTTAAAGCATTCAAACATTATGCATATTTGGCAAAACATTAAAAAAATATATCTAAGCAATTTTATAAAAAATAAACTCTCAGAGGCAAAAAGAAATAAATGCTGGAACATCAAAAATGAATTTAAAAAAGCCCACACACATACACAATAATGCTTTGTGATTTTCAGGTCAACGCATGCTGCATTTCACAAACACAAGCGCACATCTGCAGAGCACATCTGGGTGCTCGTGTGTGCTGCAGGTTTACCGTAGACAACAGCTGGTGTTGTGGCCTCTGTCAGGTAGGAGGGCAGGAGTGAAATAGGGAGTTTTAAAGGTCAGTCATTCAGAAGGAAACAAAGAAAATAATCTGGCTTTTTTAGAATGAAGCACACGGATATTTGTGCCACTGAGTAAATCTGCTCTCAGCATTTAACCTTGAAGCGATGAAAGCTAATACGGTGGGTAAGTTATTGGACAGGTTACCTTTTCTAAGAGGAGCTGAGACAGAGAGACGTTATGAGTCTGTTTTATGCCTGAGCAGTTTTGAAACTGTGCACACCATTACATACCCACAACGGTGAGCTTAGCGGTGGCTGAATCGTGGTCCAGAGTGGTGTTCATGATGCAGGTGTACACTCCTGCGTCGTCCTCTGTAACATCAGTGATGGTGAGGCTGTCCGAGTCCACGATCAGTCTGCAAAAACATTCAGCAGGTCACTATGAACTGAATGTATGTGTTTTTTCTTCTTTTACAACATTCAGTACACAAAGGATCCTGCATATATCCATAACAGTACACAAATACCAGACAAAGACCTGATTTTTTGTTTTTAACAGCAGGCTTCAAGAAAGAAGACATCTCCGGATATAAAAAGCTCTGACCTCTCATCGTCAGGCAGCTCTCCGTCATCTTTGAGCCAGGTCATCGTGGGAATGAGCGAAGGGTCGTGTTTTACCGTGCACTCAAACACCACAGATCGGCCCCTCTGGACTTCTTTGTATTCTGGCTGCTTCAGGATTCGGGTTGGCTCTGTTGGGGGAAGAATAAAGTGGTCCAGGAGCTGTGAAACTGCCACGTGTTTGCTCCAAGCTGGGTTCTTATTTAGTAGCTGACAGATTCAAAATGTCAGCGTGTTGAACCTGAAGCTTGCCATGGATTCATTTTGTGCAAATCACCTCAGTGATTAATTAAGGTGTGCTGACTGGTACATGATGACTGTCCGTGGCTCAAAATAGAACAGATTTACATTAAAGAAACAGAAAAACAGTTAAATATACAGGCAGTTAAAAATAAATAAATAAATAATTTTATACACTTAACCCTTTATTGACCATGAGCCCATCGGCGGGCCCATTTTACAGGTAAATATAAAGGGTTGGTCAATAAAGGGTAGGCTACACTCACTGGCCACTTTTTTAAGTACACCTGTTCGACTGCTTGTTGACGCAAATATCTATTAGCCAATCGCATTACAGCAACGCTTTGCATTTCGACGTGTATGTATGATGAACTGAGCATCAGAATTGGTGACGAAAGGTGATTAAAGTGACTTTGAACATATGGTTGTTGCTTCTGGATGGGCTACACTGAGTGTTTTAACCTACTGAGACTTTAGCATACAGCCACCTCAGATTCACAGAAATTGGCGCAAAGAAAAAACAGGAATAAAAATTCCTTCTTGATAACCACTTGTTACAACCAAGGTATGCAGAGGAGTATTGCTGAATTGACAATCAAACTGTGAAACAGACAAGGAAACTGAGGCTACAAATTGCACAGGTTCTCTAAAATTGGATAATAGACGTTTAAAAAAAAATGTTGCCAGGTCTGATGCTTTTTATCAGCAATTCAGGCTGTTGGTGATGAAGTAATGTTGTGGGGGACGTGGAATCCTTTAAAAAGCAGTTAAAAACTTTTCTGTTTCAACAAGCCTTCTGTTGATCGAAACTTTTAAAAAAATATTTAACCCTTTGTATTGTTTATATTGTCTATTTTATTACTTAATTACTTTACTTCTTGGCATACTTCGGGCCCCTTAAGACCAACTGAGTATCATTCAAAGTATTTACAGTAACTTGTAAATAGTTACAAGTTAACTATTTAACTATGTTGAATTTATACCAAAAAGAATTAAGGTAATTATAAAGGTAAAAAGAGGGTGTAACCCAGCACTAGAAAGGTGTATAATAAAGTGTAAAGTGTCTAATGTGTCCAGTGAGTACATGCTATACAAATGCATATCAAGAGTTTTATTTAGTATAATTTTTAGGCCTGTTATTAAAAACTTGTTAAAATTATTAGCCAAACGAATGAAAATTTCAGAGAGGAGCACTCTTACCTTTGACCTCCAGGTAGACATGATTCTCATAAATCCCAAGACTGTTTGTAGCAACACATGTGTATTTGCCATTGTGTTGTGCTTGAGCTACGCGAATCTCTAACGTCCCGTTGTCATGAAGAATGTAAGGGTCTTCCTGCAGGATGCTGGACCGACTGTCTTTAAACCTAAAGCACAAAGTCAGTTGTTTTCAGTTAGTAAAAGAAACATGACACAATTTTCCTCTGTTAGATTTTCGTTCACTTACCATGTAATTTTTGGCATAGGCGATCCAAAGGAGGAGCAGTCTAACAAGGCCTGGTGGTTCTTGATGATCTGGTAGACTTTATTGGGTGGTGTTAGCACTCTGGGTGGCTCGGCTGCAATGAAGCATTATTGCCATGTTATTGCCTTCCAGGAATCAATATAAATGGAAATGGCATTCAAATGCAAAGGGATAGAGTGTAGTGAACTCACAGAGGACATTGACAAAGGCGTTGGACAGGACGTAACCGTACTCATTAGAGATGTTACACTGGTACACAGCGCTGGATCCAGGCTGTACATCGGTGAAGATGATGATGTCATCCTCCACCTTTCTGCTCAGATCCTTGGGTGAATCTGTTAATGTACAAAAGGGATTATAAGATACTGTATATATCTGGATAATGGAAAGAGCTTTTTGAAACTCATAATCACCCTTATAATGATGTTTGAAAAAGGTGGTATCATAACTCGGAATTTGTATAATAACTCACGGAAATATGAATCAATACCCACCCGAGGGAAGGCATCTACAATTTCGATTTTAATAATGCCTGCTTCTCATGAAAAAGGAGATCATCTATTATGAAAGCTGAGAGAGTTTGAAAAAAAAAAAAAAAAGAGGCTGCACTTACTCTCTATGGAGATGCCATTCATAGCCCAGGTGATGGTGGGTTTGGGTGTGCCGCTGGCCAAGCAGGACAACCTGCCGCTCTCCCCTGGAGCTAGGACAAGGTTCCTGGGAGGGACATCGATCCAATATGGAGCAGCTGCAAGCAGCACAGGGTACAGAAACAGGCTGGACAATTAATCACTAAACCCACTGCCCTGTTAGCTTCTGTGAATGAATCAATTATAAGGAAGAGGGAGAAAATAAAGCAGTAGAGAGAAGCAGTGACTGAGTTCCCAAGCAGCTCAGAGTCTGATGGGAGCTGAGCATTTCCTCAAGCACACCTTTGACCATGACGTGGATGGTGTGGTGCACCGAGCCAAACTGGTTCTTCGCTGTGCAGCGGTAATCTCCTTCATCTGATGCTGACACTTCCTCGATGTGAAGGGTCTTGTTGTAGTTCAGGAAGGAGGTGCGTTTGGAAGGCAGATCACCGCTTATTTTGGTCCAAGAGATGTGAGGGGTGGGCCTAGATTCACAAAGAGAGAGCGCAGACAGACAAACTGATGATGGCCGGTGGACGCTCATTAAATACATGACTTATGAATGCACTGAGTTCATGAATTAACAGCAGATTCTTTGTCTTACAATCCTTCAGCAATGCACTCCATCTCCAGTTTATCACCTCTCAACACCATCTTGGAACTGGATGAGCCAGATGGGATGAGGAAGGTTGGTCTTCTGTCATCCACGGGTGCCTCTATATTTACACACACACGCACACAGAATCATATGAGTGATGAAAGCGATTGTAAAGGCAAAGAAATGAGCACCTCGTCTGCAAGATTGAGAGCAAATCAGCTCCTTTAGTATTACTACCCTCCCATCACCACACAAATTGGAAAACTGAAACGTGTAATGGTCTGCTATATACGTACATGACGTCACTTTATCACAGACTAATTCTCATAATTTAGACTTTAACTTCTTTTTAATGCATTGTACTGTGTTTGTTATAAAATAAATGAATAAATTAACTTAATAAGCAGCACACAGAGAACTGCTTTTTGCCATTAATCTGGCAATTTAACTGGTGACAAAGTAATCTCCATAACTAGGAATATGAAATCCAGAGTGAGTGTTTTAATTTGATGAGAATCAAGGTTTTTGCATGTTTCAATTTTGCCAACATGTGTAGCCACTAGACAAGGACAAAAAATGTTAAGGAGAAATGAAATGTGAAGAAAATTATATGTAAGAGAGTAAATTACAAGTTTGGAAATCCTTAGGTTTTAAGATTGGAGAAAGAAAAGTAGAATTTTAACATGCATATTTTTACTACATGGAGTTAATTAGTTAACTGACCATCCAGAATAAATTTTATATGTGTTTGAATTAATATGTGATGTTTTTTCCCCAAGTATCCCAAGGAGTCCGTCCAGTTTAGGGCAAAGAGCATGCAGCTCTAATTTTGAAAATTCGTGAGAAGAACTACATGTTAAGAAAGGGAGAGCTAATTGGGTAGATCGAGGAAGAGTTACAGGTTGACAAAGACTTTACTTGGATTTCTAGGTTCGAGGGGTAGAAGTTAGTGGGTAAGACAGAATTCCCAGCTCCATGTTGGGATTAATCACTAGAGGGTGCCAGATCCTACCCCTTAAAAATAATCAGTAACGTTGCAGAAAATTTCAGGGTTGATGGGTTGAAGGGTTAGTGTTAGTGGGTAAGAGCTAGTGTGGAGCTCTAAATTGGGGGTTAAACACTAGGGGGTGCCATAACTCACCACTAAATAAATCAGTGTCATTGTAAAAAGCTGCCATTGTGTCATTGATTTCATCCACTGCAACACAACAGAAAAAAGACCAAAAAAAGACACACGCCATTTCACAAGTTGAACTCATCAAGGCAAAGAAAAACACAAAAGCTTGGACAACTTAACATGACTGAAGAACAAAAATTCACATGACAGACAAAAATCTACGATGAAGAATGATCGCCATAAGAATCTACTTTAGTGGAGACAGCCTGCCGTCTTGTAGCTGAGATGAGAGAAGCCTTTGTTGTTGGTGGAGAATGTGTATACAGAACATATTACAGAAGTAATACTGAACGTCTGTTTGGCAGATAACCACGAGAGCTCTGACAATATGCCTTTTCAGTGCGGCAGCGACCGCTGGCGTCTCCAAGGACGGCATCATAGATAGGAAATGCTGTTTTCCTCCTACGCCGTCATGCCTGCACAAACTACCGTAAAATCAACCGCACACACATTACAAACGCTGCCACTTTCTTAAAGGTTATAACAAAGACTTGAGTAGATTTCAGTGCTCGTGTCTCTGCATCGCACGCTGTGTCAGACTTACGGTTAAGGACCCTGACAGTGATGGGCTGTTTCTGCTGGATGGTTTGTGTGTGGGGGAAGCGGGCGTAGCAAATGTAGTCGTTCCGGGTGTCCTCTCGGCGAACATTGGAGAAGTACAGGTCACCGTTCAACGACTGAGACACCCTCTTGCTCTGAGGGAGCTTCTGAAAGTCTGAAATGTACAGCGTCACATTAACATTATACAGGAAAGTGTTTGGGAGAGTACAGGTTATAGATGCAGCTGCATTACGCTTATGGGTCTACATTTCCTATATAATCAGGTATTTATGCATCTAATCACAAATATTCACATTCTGATATGCAGTTCATCAGGCTGAAGATGAGTTTGTTGCCATTCAGTATTTTTCATGTGATAAATTTTAAGGAATGAAAAGAAACCAATAAATGTGACAGCAGAAAAAATATATTACGATTTCCACATTTCCAACAGCCTAGCTTGCAAAATGAAATACAGTATGATTGGTTGTAAGATGGAACAGGAAATTGAAAAAGAAAATCACCGTAATTCTTAATCTTATGCAGCAGAAACATCATGTTACCACAAAGAAACATAAGAGATCAAGTTGCTCACTGTTGTCCATCCAGAATATGATGGGAGGGGGTAGGCCAGCAGGGGGGCGACACGGCAACACCAAAGACACGCCCTCCTGCACCACGATTGGCTTGATTTTTTCCTTTGACCACAGGGGGGATCCTATATTGGTTGGAGAATAGCACGATCAAATCATAATTTGGCAAAAAATATGGGTCGCTAACAGACTGGAGCTTGCATGACGATGTGGCAAGATGAGGGGAATGATCAAGAATAAAAATATGGAAGTGGGGGGATTACAAAGGTTCAATCACCTATATCTACCGTCGTGTCCAACAAAATAAAACATGCACCTTTCTACAAACAACTTTTACCTTCCAGGAGAGCTCTTAAGATGGAAATTGCAACTTAATCGTTAGAAAAAGAGAAGAAAGGAGGTGATTTTTTTCATAAGATGTACATGAGACAATGAAAGAAGAGAGAGAAGTGATTTTAAAGAAGTGATACAGCAAGCTGCACTCACTGGACTGTCTAACCACTATATTGTGGGAAACAGCAGTTCCGTGTTTGTTTCGTGCTGTGCACTGGTACACCCCCTCGTAGTGTTCAACCCTCTCTCTGCTGATATCCACCACCAGAGTCCCAGATTGCGGCTTCATGTCCACGTTGGGATCATTCTCGACGTCAAAGTGGGTCCCATTTCTTGTCCAGGAGAAACTAAAGAAAAATAAGACCATTATCATAAGAATGCAGGTAATTTTCAAGTGATCAAATCTGGTAATTCATATAAAAAAGAACACATTAATAAAATCTGTTTTACCTATTTGGCTATCTCATTGCACCTGAATTTTTACTGTAAATGTTTCCAATTGTGTTCTTTAAAGAACTTTTTCAAAAGTTTTTCCTATATTTGCCAAGTTTAAATCTACAAAAATATTCTGGATGGTTACATAATAAACTTGCTTTGGGCTGGGGGAAGAATAATCTAGGGTAAAGTAAAGGTTAAGGGCTGAGAGGTGTATTTTATCTATGAGTTCTTGCGAGCATAAAACCACAAATTTATGTGCATGTATGTTATCTTGATGAAAGCTAACTATATGTTACATTCATTCAAAGCATTCAAAAACAGGTGTCAAGGCCTGAATGTGTAGGAGTCAAGCAGAACTTTTCTGGCATTGTTTAGAAAACCTGCTGAAAACATTTTAAACATTTGTGACAGGTGGTACCTGAATCCACTCCTGGGGAATTTATATATTTTTTTTCCATTTAAAAGAAATTCACGGATTCCTACCTGGGATGCGGTTTTCCCTTCGCCTCACAGTGGATTATAATGTTCTCTCGTGGGTCGACGATGTAATCTTTAGGGGACTGGTAAGTGATGGTTGGCGGCTGCGGCACTAAAGACGACCAGAAAACAGGCGATATTTAATCAGGACCTTTACTGCATAAGTAGGTCTCTTTTTTTCTTTCCTGCTGCTGCATTGACCACACCAGCAGTGATTACCAATAACATGCAGACTTAGCATACTGAATAAAACCACACAGCTGTTTGCTGACAAACTGAAAAAAGCTCTCAGAATGTAGAAAGGTAGGCAGAAAGCTCAGGTACATTTCCTTTTATTGCAATGAGCCGATGCCTAATGTATTCCTGTCAGTGCTGCGGAGATAAGTAATGGACTATGACAAAACAAATGATATAAGGACTCATGCTGTTTGCAGTATTGCTTTATGGAAAATACTCTACCATTGCAGAAACACACAGAACAAAAACAGCAAACAAAGAAACACAGAAATCAATGCATGCAACATGCCAAGGCCACTCGAAATCACACTCACTATCCTGTAAAACAAATCAGACTAAATGCAATTCAACAATTCATAATGAGCAGCTAGATAAAATGTAATCTTTAATATCCAAAAACAAACCGCAAGCAAAAACTCAGATTCTTTGAGACTTACATCCTTCCAGAACTTCCGCAAAGAAGAAAGAAAAAAGAATAGTGACAGTAAAAATAACCAGATATTAGTTATGAAAAATATCCCCCTCAATATCTCTGCCTTGTAACAAGGTTCACATGTGGCTAGCTCTATATTGAGGAATGGAGGCCTCCAGTAGTCAACCAAATACAAAAAAGCAACAGAAGCTTCAGGCTGAAACGTTAAATGTCAGTCCATGTAAGTCACAATTAGTATCTAAAAATTGTTAATATACAAACAACACTACATTTACATGGATAAAATGCAGTCACAGTAACTGGAAAAAACATAAAGTACATTGATGAAACTACACAGATGCATACAAGAAAGGCTAGACTAGGCTAGAGCTAAAATACTTATTTGACTCTCCAAAAAAATTATTTAATAGCCAATTTTCACATGAACAACAAATATTTTCTACTTTCAAATGGATGTGTTTCATATTTTTGTTTGCCATAAAAATTTTAAAGCAGAATTTTTAGATTCAGAAATTAAAAATAGCTTGTTTTTGTACTTTTCTGAAATTTAAGGCAAAATTAATGAATTGTTAACAATATTTATAACACAAAGAAGAAAAAGCTATACAGTGTTATGCAAGGGTAAAACTTTTATCAGCCAAACTGTACTGGACCTGGAAGTCATTATCGGTAAATTTGTCAATCCAAAATCAAAATAAATTCGGCTTTTATGTGCTTGATTATCAAAATGTTTGATCAAGTAATAGGCCGGGTGACTTATCTTGTAACTAAATGCAAAGTAACCCTGACACTGTGCGATCACTTTGTTTACAGCTGTGTGTGATTTGTTGTCTTACGGTCTAGTGGGACCTCCAGCGCAGTGGCATGGTGCACCAGGAACAGCAGAAGCACTCCTACATCCATCCTCCTCCACTCCATGATCACGTGAGACACAAAGGTCTGCCCCCAAATTCAGTGACGCACCGCCTCTGAGGACACGTGCACTTTCACAACTGCAGGTGGAGACAAGAGAAGAACAAACGAAGGAAAGAAGCTTTTAGAGACATAAGCAAGGACAGAGAGCGCAGGGCTGAATAGCACATCCAGTTACTGCTGTCATCAGTCATATAATGAGTTTTGTTCTATTATGTGGTTTTGAGTCAAAGAAAGAGAGAATGAGTGAGAGACACATCATAGCTCTAGCCACAGATTGATGTTAGTTACCATCCACTGCAATTTGCTGGAAGCTATCTTTTTGATCTAGTGCATTCCGATAGGGACCGACGGGGCCCACATGGGTTCATTTTGCAGGGCTAATCACAGGCGCGGCCATGATGCCATTAGGTTTCTCTGCCGTATCGATCACATCAGCTGGCAGATGATATGCCAAGGGACAAGACAAGGGGACACTCACTTTACTTTCCATTTCACTTGGAGCTTTATCAATGTGATTGACTGACCGGCTGAGCCAGCAGCAAAGTGATCTGAAATGAGGTCAGATTTCAGAGAGCGAACCATCATTCTTTCATTAGACTGCTGTAGTGGGAATGTCATATGTGACGAGACAGAAATAAATATGTGTGACATCTCTGTTTGTCGAGGACAGTTGGTTCAACAAGATTTCAGGTTAAGCTGAGGTGACGTATGTTTTCCTTGCTTGGGCAAACTGGGGTACTGATTCATTGTTAAGTGGGGATTTTTTTTGTTAAGTAGTTTTATCAAATTGTGTCTCCATCACAACCAATGACTGCAGTCATTGCTCTACAGTCATTGATCACAACACAAGCATTAAATGAACTGAGTAAAAAGCAAAGCAAAATGCAGTCACGTCACAAAACCACAGAACAAAAATGTTCACTTGTTGCCACACAGCTCGCAGCTACCACATTACACCTTAATCCAGGCAAAAGATCATAGAATATAATATTGAAGTTATAAAAGATCGGAATGTGGCTCAAACTTCAGAGAAATCTAAAAAAGCACAAGGTTAAATTGACTGCTCATTTGAATTCATATTAATCTGCATAATTCAGTGCTGCCGAGTCAAAAGAATGAAGAAAATGAACTTAGGAGGAGTCGTTTTAATAACTGTAGTCTGACCTGTTTTTATCTCGCTTCTTCATCCACTGGCACCATATTAAAAATGTCACAGCTTAATTTAGAGCTCAGGCAGATTAATTTGCTACATTATCGCATAAACACACTAACAAATTCAGAATGAAAAAAATCACGTGGAGCACTCTAAAGCTGGAGTTACACATGCGTACTGCATGCCTGCTTAGGGCGTGGGGCAGGTCAGGGCTGCAGATGAGGTTGTAAAAGCTATGTCTGGTACCAGATGCTAGACAGCCATGCGGTAAGACCTGGTCTTCCTAGGGGAACTGAGGTATTTGTTAGTGCTGCCTTAAAGTCATGATTCAGAACCATCCTCAGAGCCGGTGTCTAGTAGCATGGGAAGAGACCAAGGCTAATGTCTACTGCCCCCAGCTTCAACTATACCTCTCCTGGGAAGGCCTGTATTATTCACCCAGGGCAGCCAATCACACTGCTGTGGACACCTCAGGCAGCTCTGGCTTGGGATTTGACATGAAAAGATCCAGAGGGTCATTTCATCAAGATAATTTGCAGGCTGCAGGCATCGGTGCTGAAACTGTACATTTCCTTTCCTTCAGTATATTTTCAGCTTCTGCTGGAAATTTACAATCACATATTGTTTATGCAAAATCCATTCACGATTATGAGTAAGGTGTTGCAGCGCAGTGATTTTCTAGCACCAATTCATTTTGCTTGGTATTAGGCATTAAGGCATTAATGTCACCGTCACTACTTTTGGGGTTCTTTTTCTAAATCATAAATTACAGCCCGAACTGAGAGTGAAAAAAAGGGTGAAGTAAAAATGGCCAGCGTGTGACAGCAACAGAATAAATGTGTTAATTATACATTTTATGGTGAATCCCCAATAAGCTTTGAGATTCTTATCTGGAATGGAGCCAGGGATTCATCCTAGATTCATTTCCCAATTTAATGAGGTGTAGCAGCTCAGCTCCAGCCAGCCAGTGTGTTTCCTTTGTTCACACCGTACACGTGTGGGCCTGTGTTTACTTGTATGTGTGTATGTGTGTACAGTATATGTCTGTTTGCTACAGTCACCCCTGTAAGTTTCAGTGATATGAGGCCAAACCTCATATCCGTCTAACAGTTGAGTGACGGTGGAAACTCCATGTCGTTCAGTATATTTTGAGCGTAATCCAAGCTGGGCCTGAATCTTGAAAAAAAAAGAAAAAGAAACTAGAGTTCAAAACCAATTTTTTATTTCAATATACAATTATTCAAGGTGAACCTTAATCGCAAAATATATTTCTCTATTGCCGGACCGTCCTATGCATCCTGTGCTGACAGAAGATGGAAGCCCAAAGTCAACATATCTCTCTTGTTGGAGCTCAGATAAAACCCCAGTCCCGTTTGGAGTGCTGTGCCAAAAGCCGTCAGATGGCTGATAATATCGAACAGGAAATTGTCTCTTAGACAAAAACACAACAGATTGGTAAGGGCACTTCCAGAAATGATTTTCACTCTTTTTCATATAGATAAAGCTGAGAAAGAAAACTAAGCTGGTGTCTCACTTTGAAACGTGATAACTGTTCGTGGCACTACCTCGTGATGACATCGTTTTTACAGCCGATACCAATATTGGGTGATTTCAGAACCAAATATATTGGCCAACAAGAAAATATATTTCTGGTGAGTTTTTCAAAGTGGCACTTTGAGTACTACACGGCAAGTGCCAATGTATTCCATTCTATTCAAAAGAAAGCCGACATTTCTACAGCCGATATCTCAAAAAATTTGGCAACTTACATGAAAACGATTTAGATTGAAAAATAACACCAAGTTAGATTTGGGAGGGAACCATGTCTTTAAACTTGTAGATTTGACAAGTACAGTGCTTATTCACAACTGCTGCCAGCTGCATCTAAAAAACAAGAGACAAGTGGGAGAGCTCATCTGAGGTCAATGCCATATTTTCCATTGTTCCCTTGCCTGTGCTTCACCTTATCAATCAAGTTTCACAGAATTCAGAAAGGTCGTTTTTTGATGCAAACAGGCCTGCAGACAAGCAGGCGGCACTGAAAACATATTTCAGTCTCAGCTCTCTCCTTGCAGACAGAGTCCATCATCTGAACACCGTGACAGCTGCCACAGTAAACCAAAAACAAAGCTGCAGGGTGTAAAACAAAAACACTGAAAGATATGTATCAGTGAGCTAAGAGGACGTGGTAACTCGAATAATAATCCTGCAGACATTTGGTACATTTGTTGCTTGTGGCATCTTAAACTACTTGTGATGAAGTAATATTAATATTTTGAATTTTTACAAAATACTTTGAAGTTATTGTCTTATGGGTTTTCTGTACATTTCTTGCATCTCTTGAAACATTTACATTCAATGACAAGTGAACATCAAATATGGAAAAGCAAGGTTTTTTTTGGAACTCTCAGCCAGACATTTTCAGCTTAATATGAGGTTAAAGTTGTTGAAAATCGTGCCTGAAATGGTTACAAAGAAAAGCCAACACAAACAAACATGTGGTTTACAAATGGCCAGCTTTGTTATCTGATTGCAGAAAAAAAATGAATGAGCAAAGCTAGCGTTTAAATACCGAACAAGCTAAGTTCAGTAAAAATTAATGTCAGCAATGTGAAAGGCTGCAATGTTAATTACTGTCTCCGACTACATAAGACCACCTTCGCTCATGTCTTGCTTTTCATTTTGTCAACACTCTGCTCTGTAAAAGCTGCATTGAGCTGTCTGCCTCTCATTCATCCAGCCTCTTCAATTACTCCATTGTCATTTTCCCATACCCAGCTACTTCACCATCCCAAAACTAATTGGTTTTGTGCACATGTCAGGGACATAGCACACGCAACAGCACATACACACCCAGGATAAAGCACATTCACAGAGGCTGTCAACAGAATGTGAGGGTCAGGACGTGTCTGAGCACACAGATAGAGGTGACAGGGGCACGAGGACTGACAATGGAAGTAGACTGCAGTGTAAATGAATTGCAGTCAGTATAGAAAAAATCCCAGTTGAATTCCCCTCACAGCAACGGATAACGCTATATGCCTCATATGCTCATCACTTGCACAGATCTTGTCATTGTATGTGCCAAACATTAGTGATGCAACACTGCAACCCTGACAGAATCACAGCTATTGCATCAGAACTCTACACTTTTAACATCTATGATGAAAAACAAGCCTTTCTCCTGCACCAAGCACCCTAATTAACTTCCATAATCAGTGCTATTGATGGCTCATGCAATCAGGGGTTTGTGAGCCTCGGTATGGCCTTAATGGAGCAGCAGGGATCCCCCACAGATGCCTGAATGGATGGGGGTGGAGGGGTATTATGATGAGAATGACTCCACGCTCAGGAAGGAGGTGATGAGGAAACTGATTCGGTTGGAAGCGTTTATTTTTCTGAGATTGCCGGGTGCTCTCGGTGCCTGCTATTCATGCCTTGGGCTGCATGTATTTCTCTGTGATATCAGGAGTATGTGTGTGTGTGTGTGTGCGTGTGGTTGTGTATGTGTGTGTGTCTTCCATGGATCTCAAAGTTGAGGTCAAAGAAGTTAAACAAATAGTAAGGTTATTACAGTTTAGCTAAAAACATTACTGTAGATTATAATATAATATAATATAATATAATATAATAATACAGTTTAATCATTTGTCTTTTTAAGCTGTGGATTCACAGCTAATGTGCTAAACAGGGGTAAGCGGTGATACAATTTACAGCAATGATACATGAGGTTGAATGTTCAGTGGCTTTGACTAATACCTCTCACGGGCCTCTTATTAGCAGCCACAGGACCACAACACACATTCCATGGGCCGGCTTCAGTGTATGTTTCCCATAATCTTCTCATTAGCTTTTGTAAATGAGGCAGCGTATGCAAATAATTGGTGTGGTTAACATATGAATTGGGGTCCTGTTGTTCAGCGAGACCCCATAGCCCAAAGAACACACCAGAGCCCTTGATCTGAACTGTACAATGCAAGACAATAAAAGATCTTCAATCATCTGATTCACTACAAAGATGCTATTTAAATTCAGCTTTCTGACCAGAGCTGTAGTGGTTTTGATGCATAGGCCTCCCAAACACATGAGTAAATAGGCTTCAGTATTTTCATTAGTAATATTAACCACTTTATATGATGTGAACTCCACTGACTTTGCACCAGGCAAAAAATCACTCAAAGAAAAAAAACATGTGCATGGGGTATAATTATGGGATGTGTAGGCTCTTGGATTTTCCAGATAGTTTGACCTTTATGTTTTGTCGACTACGTCATGAGTTCTTGCTTTTTGAAAAACTGTTTTAGGCAAGTCGTCACACTTCATGGAAAAGCTCCATTATATCTTTGGGGGTAGGCCTTTAAAGTTACAAGGCTTTGTTTTTGAAACTCCCCTGGCTATCGACATAAAACAAGTCTTAATTCTAATTGGCATCTGCTGCTAATGCAACATGTCCGGCAATTTGTCTAGTTTACCTTCTTTCAGAGCGCCACACATTGACATTCACAAAGCTTGCTCGCCATACATGCCAAAAACACTTCAGGATTCGCTCGCTGTTCCCTCTGCCTAAATGCTAATCAGAAACGGCGCCGGCACTTCTGAGGAAGACGGCCTCTTTAACATGCAGATGGAAGCAGCACCACTAGATGGGATGGTGCTCTTAACGCCTTGGAGGTCTAAGTTATCAGAGATGATAACGCTAACCTTACCCATGCCCTATATTTTAGGAAAAGGCAAAACTCTCTTTTCTTTCCTTTTTTTTGGGGGCAGGTGGAAATGAAAACAGATTTTGATTTGCGTTACAATCATTATTTTTCTTTGATCCCTCATTGCCAAGACTTGGGAGAAAAACAAAATTGCATATTCTGATTGCCTGGGGCTAGACTTAGAATTAGGGATATCACTGATAACGAATACATTATCGATAAGGAATCCAAGTGCAATAAAAATACATATTTCTTTTATTTGATACATTTAGTTGCTACGTCATGTCCTCACATTATGGCTGTGTTTCCTCAATTAGGTCTCTCGTTCTTGGGGTTTGTGTATAAATCCCTCTCCTTAGGAAAAGTATTAGCGGGGAATCGTTTCACTGCTTCACAATCTAGCAAAAACTAATTATTCTTTAAAAAAAAAACAGTAAGGTTGGACTTAAAAGTCTTTTTATGACATCTGAAATAATTACTAGTGCCACTTTTAAAAAGCATAGATGAATTGAGAACAGGTGGCAAAGCAGCACACGACTGAATGAGCAAATGTGTATCTGAACTTGACCTTTATGCAATAGCTGATCACTACACTATAATTACTTATGTATGAGAACATTTCTGCTTGTGCAGAAGGGGGCAGATAAACACCGGAGCAGTGCAAAGCACGGAGCTCGAGTATGCCTGCCCTACCACATGAGAGCGTTATGGGTGAAGCCATTCATATGCTGAGCAGACGTTCATTGTCATGAGCAAATGCAAGAGGAGTGGGAGGAATGCATGCCGACCTGCTTCCTCAATAGCTAAAGAAACTGTTAAAATCCTCATACGACACCACAAGACAAACTTCAGCCACAGAGACATGGCAGGTTTGAACAAAAAAAGTAATCAACAAAACCCAATCTCCTCTGGGAACAAATCCTGTGAGCCAGCAGATAGAAATATCTGTGCATTTGTAAACTCAAATAGTGCTTTAGGAGTTAAGCAATTTAAATCTCAGCAAAGATAGTAAAATGGTTTCAAGCTAAATATAGGGACTGTCTGTACACTTTCCAGCAGAGTACAGCCACTCAAAACTGCACTCCAAAAGGGCATTCTGTATCCATGGCAATCCCCTCAATACTTTTAAATTTCCATGCCAACAAAAAAAAAGTCAATTCTCTCACTAAATACAGACGAAAAAAGAAAACAGGAGAAAAAGGCCCAGGCCCATTTATCATCCCAAAAGTAACCTTAGAGAAAACCTGCACATTTGACATCTGTTTGGTCCAAAAAAACAGTCTCAGCCTCCTCTGAGCTCAACAAAAGAGATGTGATTAGAATCTCAGTTTGCCACTATGTCCACACCGGATGGCTTACTACATGTGTGAAGGGTCTCTCAAGATGGTGCCAATATGAGAAGTTTACATTAAGCTTAGGGGTGCCATAAAGAGAGTCTGTGTGCAGGAAATGATCACCTCTGACTCAAAAAAGCTCTGATGTAGCAAATGAATTCCAGCGGGCTAAGTCAGCCATGGTAGCACAAAGAAACAGTGTTTATATATGATTGCTGTGAGTCAACAGTTGCAACTAGGGCTTTCTAGAAAAGCATGACTGTATAATGAACGCTCTTCTGCTGGAATTTGAATTGTGCTGATACAGTATGTAGGCAGGCAGGGAGCAACTGGTCATTTGGAGCTGTCTGCACTTTGTGCGGGTACCATTCACTCCAGTAAAATCTGTCGGCAACATCAGATAACAAAGCGTGAACACTGACTGTGAGCTGGAACAATCTGTTACCGCTGCGTGTTACCAGAACATGTAATTCAAAAGTGAGAAAGGAGCAGGTGGACAGAGGCGGTGAGGCTGAGGCTTATTGAATACAATCTGTATCCTGTGGCCATTTCTCTGCACATAATTAGAATAAACAGCACGCTTATATTGATTCACAGAACTATAAAGGAAGAAATAAAATGTTTTTTTATTCATGCAAAATCCTTAAGAGAATGCTTGTAAACAGAAATATACATATAATTTACTGAAATAAGTTATTTTAGTGGAACTTCTGAGGTGAGCTCTAAGCTAAATGTTAGCACAATGTTAGCATGCTATTAGCATGCTATTAGCTTGCTAACGTCGCTTGCAGTATTGCTTACAGTATAGCTGTACTTTCAAATTTAACATAGTAGTGCCTATTGAGTAATAGGGATGTAACAATTATGAAACCAAGATCGCAAACCTGAATAAAAACATCTGCATCATGATACTGCCATCTTTCTCTACAGTCATACTCATGGGGATTGGTGTGGTCTTCTGCTGCTGTAGCCACTTTGCTTCAAGGTTTGACCTTTGTGCACTCCTGTATACCTTAGTTGTAATAAGTGGTTTATTTGAGTTACTTTTGCCTTCCTGTCAGCTTGATGAGGTCTCTCCATTCTCCTTTGAACTCAGGCATGACTAACGTATTATCATATAATTTTCAGCACATTTTCTATAAACCCTAGAGATGGCTGTGTCAGAAAATCCCAGTAGAACAGTTTGGAAAATATCTAGATCTGTTAAGGCTCGGTAAAAGTGTGGTGAAAGTTGTAATATTTAAAGATCATTAAGATAATGAGAGAACTCAAAAACACCAGAAAAATAAAGTTGTTTTTTTTTTTGTTATTATCTGCTCAAGTGTTCAGCACTGTAGTAAAAATATTTTTTGCATGTTTTTTGTCCTTCTGGGGCTTTTTTCTACAAAATTGTATTTGTGATACAAAAAGTAGTCAGGGAAATCGCCAAAGTCACTCACATTTATCCTTGGAGGAAACCGTGGCCATCTCCAACCCAAAGTGTTCCAGTGTACCTACCGTCACAACAAACTGACACAATCCCTAAAGACTTGCTGCCAGCAATGCGACTAGAGAGAAAGTTCTGCTGGCAAACGAAGTGTGAACACTGGCTCTGTGCTGGAACAATATGTTATCACAGTGTTTTACCAGAATATTTAATTTAAAAGTGGGAAAAGTAAGCTGTGAGAAAATCTGCGGCAGGTGGAAGGAGGCAGTGAGTGTTGTTATTGAGTGCCACCTCTGCATTCACAGAGCGCCACAATAGGCTTCTCCCGCTTTTCCTTCCTTCTCCTCCTCCACTGTCAGCCCCTTCCACTCCACCCCACCTGTTTGTAAAAGGTCAGCACAGAGGAGGGTCCTCAGGCCCCCACTGTCCTCCCCTTCCTGGACCTACAGATCCCACTCCACAATCATCCTCAACGCTGGAGCCTAGAGCCAGGAAACTCAATCAAAGAAGGGCTTCAGAGAGCTCCAGACCTCTCAAAACCATCCATTGTCTCCATAAGGCTTCCAAACACTGCAGCAGGTCTATATGTAACACTGTAAGAGGAGTTGCTCATTACTGCCTGTCCCCAGCTTCACTTTGTTTCTTTTGTGCAGCTGAAACAAGAATCTAGTTGCCCAGCTGGGCCAATAAAAGAGAGTGGGGTTACATAAAAAAAACGAGAGAAAAAAAAGAAATTCAGAAAAGGAATTCATTTGCAGGAGTGAATGATGACGTGACAAATATGTTGCACGTGCATAAAGGTGCCATGTTGGTGTTTTTTTCATAAAAAAGACACATTATACATAAATCTGTGACCTGTGCCAGTGTGAGACAGTACTTTAATGGTATCTGTTTAAAATTTGCCATTCATCCCGCGAGTTAAGAGTATTAACCGACACGCCGCACAACAATGTGTGTGAATGTCAGCGCAATCCATTATCATATAAAGAAAGCACTATGTAACTGCCCCCTCTCGCTCACTCTCTCTCTCTCCCAGCCCCTCCTCAGCCCCTTTCAGATACGGCAGGTGAATACAAATCATTTCCCCTCCGCTGCTCTCCAAAAGGACTCACCATCCAATTTCAGACACAGAGGACACAAACAATGGTCCTTTCAAAGTGTGAGAAAATCAAATCATGGTCTTTTCTTATTAAAAGACACTATTAGGAGGTTACCCTTCCTCTTGTGCAGAACCAGCTCAGAAAAACAGAACTGAATCAAAGCATCTGTGAGTTAAGTAAGTTTTTAAAAAATTATATATTTACATGTCAGATCAATAAATGACTAAAGCAATTCGTACAGTAATAAAAAAATTAAATCAGTTCAAAAGACTGAACACAGTTGTGTGAAAAAGTAAATACACCCACTGCTTCCTTAGGGTAAGTAATGGTAAGCATGTTAAATGTTAACGTTTATAACAGTATCATTAGAAAAAGAGTGAACAAATATGGCTTGTTTGGACAGGTTGTGTCCAGAAGAAAGCTTCTTTTCTCTAAAAAATGCAAAACACGCCAGCATAGCTGAAGTTTGCAAAGTTGCACCTGAACAAACTACAAGACTTCTGCAACAATTGCCTTTGCACAAACAAGACCAAATGTTTGACCATGATGCACAATGGCAAAAAGAAAACAGAGCATATTAGCACAAACATCTCATACAACTGGACGGGTACAATCACAGGGCCTCTGCACCTTGGAGTCGCTGCTCATGAACTCTTCTGTGCACCAAAGTTTTTAGAGTTAAACACGAGGCCAGCTGTGACAGCTAAAGCTTGGCCCAAACTGGGTCATGCAACAGGGCAATGATCCCAAGCACAGCAGCGCATCTACAACAGAAAAAGCTTCACTGAAAAATCCAGACCTCAAACTGACTGAAATGCTGTGGTGGCATTTCAGAGACCTGTGCACAAAGAAAGAAGAGTAGGCCAAAATTCTTCCACAATAATTTGAGACACTGATAAAGTCTTACGAAAATGGATTACTTCATATTATTGCTGCTGAAGGTCCTGCCACCTGAATCCTGACTGAATCATGGGGTGTACTTAGTCGTTACATGGAGTTCTGTAATCATCTTTCTGGTTACTTTATTTTACTTTTGCTATTAAACTTTCAACTGTTTCCGTTTTCACTCATTACTATTTTTAGTTGCAGTCTTTCTTTAATATTCTACCAAACATTGTTCAAGACAGAGGGGGGAAAAAAAGACTTGAACATTAAACTGAATACAAAAATTTGGTTCTCTAGCTGTCAAAAGGCGGAATAATTATGAGTCAACTCACTTTCCCAGTCATATACTTTTTCCTCTTATTTACACTCAGTGAAAAACAAAAAACAGAACCATTAACCTACCCACACAACTCACATTATTCACCAAAATACACCGCAGCGCATATAGAAGTGCTGCTTAATGTGACAGCAGTGTGTCTGCAACGCTGATCCAAACATTCACTTTGGGTCGAGTCTGAATGAGCTTTGCTTACTTTGGCAAAATGTATGGGCACTCTGTTTCTGTAGTCAGGTTTTCATATGCTAAACTCGCCTCCAGGGGAAGTGAACAATTCATCAAAGATATCCCTGTGCAAACTCCTCCAACATTTCTTTGAAATGAAGGCAGAGATGCTGGGAATTTTCAGTCTGAATTTCCCATCCAAGGATTTCAGATGGAATTTGATCTAATTAAGCTCTGAGGCCGAGAACTTGTGTATGTTTTATTTTACTAAAAGTGAAATAACAGGGAGAGCGATAACATCTCCCTTAAGCTGATGGAACTATTTTTTTGTCAGTATGTAATTGAATGACCTAATTTTAACTGAAGCATTGGATTTGGTAAAATTAAAGAGTGAGTTTGAAGATTAAAGAATACAATGAAAATAAAACCCCTGGAGGTTGAGTGACTGATCAGGACTCTTGGTGCCTTACCGAGGCTTAGTGTGAACATGCTTCTATCTCTCTCATGGGTCTGGATGACTGAAACGTTAGCTAATGAGTATTAATGACAATAATGAAAGACTTAGCCTTCTCATAAAGGGAGTCTCTTTATGTTCTTCACAACTTTCCTTGGATGTGTGGCTGATGCTGAGTCGTGACAATACGCCAGAGACTCAACAAAAAAATTCTTGGTGTTACAGCTTAGCAATTTTCCCTTTTACATCCATCATTTGAAGAGTCTGAGTGGTTTCGAGTAGGTCTGATATTTTGCCCAGAAGGCGCCGCAGCTCAGACAAACAGTGCTCCATCCTTACAGATCATCTGGTCCCATCAAAAATAATGGCCTCCGACAAGAACTGCTCCATCAGCCCTCATTTGTCAACCGGTGATTCCGGAGGAAACACTGCTCCCATTTAACACTAACAGTCCGCAAGCTTCCGCTAACAGTCTCTGTCCTGCGTCTGCCTTTGACAGGATGAGACCAGTCGCTAATGCATGAGAAGTGTCTGCTGAGTGTTGGATAATGGCTGTGTGAGGCTTTGGTGGAGCCTGTGGCGTTTATCTGGCTGCATCTATCACTCAGTACAGGTAGAGGAAAAAGGATGAGGCAGTGAGGTCAAACATTGCTGTAGGACAAAGCGTGTGTCACTTGCTTCTGGGCAAGCCACCCAGAGGTGTTTCAGTTTTTTCCAGGGGGGGTGGAGGGTTTTAAGATGACAGAATAATGAATTACCAACCTAACACATAATGATACAGTACAGTATCTCCACAGGAAACACCTCACCCACCTCCTCTGTCAACACATGAAAAATGAATAAGAGGATTTTACTGGTCGTCGCATTTTACATTAAACAGTGCGCTTCAAACACAGTTATTCATAAGTTGGGTTATTATAGCAATTTCTGGGGGGGGTTTCTCTAAAAACAATACTTTTCTCAGTACATAAACACAAGAAAATATTCTTTGCATATTCATTTTCATCACTCAGCTAATGAAGGTAAAGTTATTCAGCATTAAATGGTGTGATTACACAAGCAGCCACAGCCAAACACGGCTGAATAAAGTGTAGGATAAAATTACAGAATATTTAATGTGATTCACAAACTATTTCAAGTGAAGATGATGGTTTTCAGTACTCAGCGCAACAGAATTTTGTGATGTGTCAACGATACAATGTAAACCTCAACTATCTGTAACCAGAAAATTGTGTTTTTCAATGTCCATCTCAGGCTTGATTTAAAAGTTTCCACATGTTTTCTATAGATGTCTCAGTTGAATAGCTGGTGTTTTACCAGACAACATTAATGCATTGACATTATACCACTTCACCAAGTAAATATAGCTGACATGGGCATCCATGCTTATCACATATGTAAAACAATTAAAGGCAAAACCCGTAGCCTTGACCTGTAGTACAACAGAGCTGCAAATACATCTGCTCATTCTGAGCAATCGATTTTATCGCATGAAGAAATATTTCTTTCCTGCTGGGAGGGGTCTCCTTCAGAATGGCAATGCTCCCATCAAAAGAGGTCACTGAAACTGCAACGAGTATAAAAATGATTAATAGCCTTCTGAGTCACTAGCTAACCTATTTTGAAGACCTATTGAACATTTGGGACCAACATGTTAAAAAAGCACCACAAACTAAAATGATGTTGTCCTATGCCTAATAAAATCCATGTCTCTGTTTAGGTATGCTAATATTTTGGGGTTATTATTTACTCCGTGTTTATAGCAACGCCTATTAATGTGCTCATTTAAAATGAATACAGTCAAAATAGTAACAGCAAAAAGTATTCCAATATACAGCTATAAATAAAAGTCTGAATCGCTTGCTATTTCAGTGTGCCTCTATGTTTCATACGCACTCATTCCTTTACTCTCCCTCTCACAGCAGGTACACAGACAGAGATTTCTCATTAGAATTGGCTGAGATGCAGGTGAGCCAGGGGTCACATCTAAATTCAAGCATTTGTATTCCAGCACGACACCCAGGGAGCACGCTGTTTATAGTGATGAGCAGATAGGCTCGGCCTTGAACCAGGACCCACAGCTAGCAGGCACATAAATCATTCGGTTTCTCAGAGGCTATTCCAACACTGATAGATCCCACCAGTTTCAACAGTATAAGGACAGTCTTCTCAGTCCTGAAGCCACATTGAAATTCTATCCTAGACATTTCGCACTGAAAAAAAAGGTATACAAAAATCACTAATCACGCAGCACCAACAAAGGATTTGAAGCCTTGATGGGCCGGAGCCTGATCCTTCTCTGGCAAAAATAATGGTAAAGTGAAGTAGGGCCTTCCTTTTGAAAAATGCTCCTTCTTAAGCCAGACGAATAGTCTGCCTGAGTATCTGAGCATTGATGGCTTTGTGAGTAAGAGTGGCATTGCAAAAGAACACATGTATCAACTGAACTGAAGTTTGATGGTATTAAGTTATAAAATCATATAACCTTAGATCTTCACTTCAAGTTGTTGTTGTATCTATAAAAGCGGAACGCCAAACTCAGGCCCGGCATGCCGATGGGCTTGCAACTGGCATAAACCCTGTGTCTGTGCTCTAAATATGAAGCGAAGCCAGCAGTCAATTAGCTTAACAAAGCATAAAGACTGGGAGAAAGGGAGGATCAGCTAGCTTGGCTGGCTCCAAGAAACAGGCCTAGCACATAACTGTGTGAAATACACAACTTTTGATTCCCCGATAATTGGACAGACAGGAAGAGCAGCGAAGGTGAAGCGAGGCCTGGGGCAAGGCTGTGCAGGTGAGAGGAGAGTGCAATCAGGGAAAATAAAGATGGAGATGCAACACCAGACACAGAGCAGATTCTCCAGGCTCTCTGCTGAGCTGTTTGTGAAGCAGCTGTGCATGAAGCCAACTTTTTCCACTGCCCTGGAAGACGGCAAAGACAAGCAGAAGTCCCCCATGAAGGGCCTCACCAGCCTCTTTCTGGCCCTCACTGTCTTTGTGCCCATCTATTCATCTGCTTATTTTTTCATGTGCTTCCCAAAACTAGCTGGGTCTCTGGGTATCTCCCTGTTTGTGTCTGCTTCTCACAAAACCAGTCTCACTGGGAAAAAAGCAGAAAACCTTACAGTAAATCTTTGGATTACATGTATATGTCATACACTTATACACTATGATTTCTGCATAAAAGTGGTCATGAAGTTAAGGTTATATCTAATGAGAAAATGCTGAAGTACAAGTACTCTTAAAAGTAAATCATCATAATAGACATGAGACATCTCATTTTTTCTCCTTCATCTATTAGAGTAGAGACACTAAAACAATGCGTCTATACGCAGCTTCTTTCCCACAAACAGGAGACATTACACGCACAGACACAAGTGTTGACACAGAGAACCGTAAGAGAATTGTCAGGCGTATAATGAAGAGACACCGGAGAAACGTCTTGATGCATTCATCTGAAACAGTGTGCGCTGGGAGCAGCCCAGAGGCCCTCTGCGAAAGCGTGTATCCCGCTACTTATCCGCAGTGTGTCTGATCTCTGAGCTGCCGCTGAGTAATATCACTGCTTTCTAACCACATGCAAGAAAACTGCTGTTCTACTCACAGCAAACTGTTCAGTTACACTGAGCTGGGAAAATCTAAAACTGAAATTAGTGTTCGGTGTTCAGCCCATTTCAATGCAACTTTTAGGCTTTTTTTGGTTCTGCAGTGAACCTGAAAAACAACAGGAACTATGTTCGCTCTAATTAGGCCATGTTACCACTGCAGGCTAAAATAGCACTAATCTCTCGCATCTATTCTTTTCATAACACGCAGCCACGGCAAATCCCACTGAGTCTGATTTGTTCAATTTTCAAACTGATGCTCATCTGCGGCCTTCAATCAGACACATCTTATTTTTTGAACGTGACCTCAGTCTGTAGTTTTAGAGAAAACCTTTTTCCAGTGAAGCCATTCATATCGCGATCCGAGGATTGTGCGTCAACTCCACATTCAAAATTACAGTCATTTCTCAGCAAATATCCATGAATAAAAAAAATCTCTCTCTTTATCTTCTTTCGTTTTGTCATCCAATCACAAAGTTGCTGCATTTTACTCCACATGAGTTTATAAATGAAAGTGTAAATACCACCTGAGTCACCTGAATTTTTGACTTTTGTAACAGGATAATTCTCCAATTATGTGTCTCTCACTCACATTCCAAAGTAGGCTTAGGGAGCATGTGGGCCTACCCTGAGTATGGATGCATAAACTGGTTGGGATTCAAACCCCCAAGCCTCTCTTCTGAAGACCAGTAGTGTTCCCACTATCTCCTAAATTGGGGGAACGGCTCCCAGATCCTAGGAACGACATCTGAGATATCTGTCCAGAAGAAGGCAGTCCTAAAAACAGCAAAGATACTCCACAGGACCCTCAAACTCTCAGGCCTCCGGTAGAGGACCTGAGCTTGAAGGACAAGGAATGTCCACAGCGCGAGTGGGGAATAAATATATAAAATACACACATACACTCCTTCTATCCAAAGTATCACTGGGCAAAAAAAGCAAAGTCTGGGTTCATACAACCTTTTTTGTAACTTTGCCCTTTCTGTTTTGCAGGGTCACTTTCTAACTCTTTGATTGTGGGCAGAGGAGACATGACACAAAATTAGGGGAGAGGAAGAATGTCAAGAATCAAAGGTTACTGAAAACCCTCCAGTCATTCTGAACAAAACTGCACTCACCTCGCCCACTGTTTTTTGAGATTCAGCAATGTAGTAATATCACAAGTAAAAATAGATGGACTGCACAAGTACAAAAAAAACACCAGCCAGCTCCCTAGCTAGCAATGTAAAATAAAATGAAAATGAAGTTTGGGTAAATAAAACCTGGCAACCGAAGGGAATGCGTAATATGCAGTTTCAGTTTTAGGTAAAACCAAAGAGCAGAATCAAGATATTTTAAACCATTTTTTAAAAATAAATAAATCCTTCAATCTTTGGCTGCAGAAAATAACTGGCTATGACCCACAGACACTAGTGGATTGTTGGCGCCTTTCTTCCCTTTGCTCTGCCAGCCCTGCACTGCAGCCATCTGCACTTGTTGCTTGTTTTAGGAAATTTTGTGCCTTTAGCAAGTGAAACACGTAATCAGTTGTAGCAAGGTCAGACATTTGGAAAAATCAAAGCTATGGCCATAAAATCCTATGGTTGTGTTTCTTCTTATTATAATTACTATTTTATTTTACATTTTAGTAATGCACTCAGTTTACTATACTTGCTCAGTCAGAACAGAACAACCCCAGGTTTCTCTTTAGCACTGTAGCCAGGCTGACAAAAAGTCAGAGCTCTTTTGAGCCAACCATCCCTTTAACGTTAACTAGTAATGACTTCATGAACTTCTTCACAAATAAAATTTTTATCATTAGAGAAAAAATTACCAAAAATCATCCCACAGATGTAATATTATCTACAGCTACTCTTAGTACCACTGATGTTAAGTTAGATATAGTTCTATATTGTGTATTTTGTTGTACATTTATTTTATTTTCAACTTTAATTTATATATTTTATCTTCTTCTTTCCCAGTTAAATTTACCCTTCATTCTAATTTGTGTTGTACAGTTATTTCATTTTTAACCTTAATTTATATTTTATTCCTTCCTAGTTAAATTTACCCTTTTTAATTTTTCATATTTATATATATTTCATATTTCTTATTCATAGCCTTTTCCTTTTTTGTTTTTCTTTAGGTCACGAGCAGTTGTCCAAGCATTTCACTGCATATCGTACTGTGTATGACTGTGTACGTGACAAATAAAATTTGAATTTGAATTTGACTCTTTTTCTCTAATTGATCTTTCTGAGTTAACTTCAATAATTACTTCCTCCAAACCATCAACGTGTCTTTTAGACCCCATTCCTACAAAACTGCTCAAAGAAGTCCTGCCATTAATTAATTCTTCGATCTTAAATATGATCAACCTATCTCTAATAATCGGCTATGTACCACAGGCCTTCAAGCTGGCTGTAGTTAAACCTTTACTCAAAAGCCATCTCTAGACCCAGCAGTCTTAGCTAATTATAGGCCAATCTCCAACCTTCCTTTCATATCAAAAATCCTTGAAAGAGTAGTTGTCAAACAGCTAACAGATCATCTGCAGAGGAATTTTATTTGAAGAGTTTCAGTCAGGTTTCAGAGCTCAGCACAGAAGAAACAGCTTTAGTGAAGGTTACAAATGATCTTCTTATGGCCTCTGACAGTGGACTCATCTCTGTGCTTGTCCTGCTAGACCTTAGTGCAGCATTCGATACTGTCGACCATAATATCCTATTAGAGCGATTAGAACATGCTGTAGGTATTACAGGTACTGCAGCTGCAGTGGTTTGTATCATATCTATCTAATAGACTCCAGTTTGTGCATGTAAATGGAGAGTCCTCTTCACACACTGAGGTTAATTATGGAGTTCCACAGGGTTCAGTGCTAGGACCAATTCTGTTTACATTATACATGCTTCCCTTAGGCAGCATCATTAGAAGACATAGCATACATTTTCACTGCTATGCAGATGACACCCAGCTCTATCTGTCCATGAAGCCAGATAACACACACCAATTAGTTAAACTGCAGGAATGTCTTAAAGACATAAAGACCTGGATGGCCGCTAACTTTCTGCTTCTTAATTCAGATAAAACTGAGGTTATTGTACTCGGCCCTGAAAAGCTTAGAAATATGGTATCTAACCAGATTCTTACTCTGGATGGCATTACCTTGGCCTCCAGTAACGCTGTGAGGAACCTTGGAGTCATTTTTGACCAGGACATGTCCTTCAATGCACATATTAAACAAATATGTAAGACTGCTTTCTTCCATTTGCGCAACATCTCTAAAGTTAGAAATATCCTGTCTCAGAGTGACGCTGAAAAACTAGTTCATGCATTTATTACTTCCAGGCTGGAAGTAATAAATGGGTTTTTCTCTGTATCTATGAAGCGCATTGAGGCGACTTATGTTGTGATTTAGCGCTATATAAATAAAATTGAATTGAATTGAATTGAATTCAGACAGACAGATGGATAGATAGATGCACAGCTCTGATCTTTGATCTGTTTCCTACTCACCTCTATTTGTTATCAAAAAAGCATTAATACAACACGCTCTGATTGGACACGTGATTGAAAGCGGTGAAAGACAGCAGCATGGAGGTAAACAGAAACCTCTCTAACCTCTATTGAAAGCCTGGGACCTATAAGCTGTTTCTTCACAATACACACTTCACGCCTCGCTGTGCTTCAAACTGCTACTCCTCGGTGTTGCCCTCTATGACGCGGCCATTGAAAAGTGTACACTCAGCCTCTCTGGCTTGCAGCACACATTCACAACACAATAACTGATTGCTGAGCATGAAGCAGAAAGAATTACAAATTCAGACACAAACAGAGAGAAAAGTCGAGGCAAAGAGAGAGATTCAAACGGGAACATAAATGGATAAACTGGAAGAGAGGGGGAGCCCCCTCGCCCCCCAATGGCAAAAGTAAAAGAACCATAGCACCAACAGCTGAGGTAGATGAGCTCCAAGCTGTCAGAGTCCCTTAACTCCCAGCCTCCCCGCTTGGCACGGCGTGCTGCAAGGGCGAGGTGGGATCCTTCCTTCACACTCGACTGGGCGGTGGACACACATCACACCGTGTCACCTCAGCTCACAGTGCATTAGATCAACTCCCTGCTGAATCACAGACACACTTTCAGCAGGGCAGAATGAGGGGATGAGCCAAAGGTTACGGAGGGTCACTTAAAAACCACTGTGCTAGCGGAGAGCCAATTCTCTGGACTCTAATGCATCCAGAGACCTCACACTCAAGAGAGCTACTTTACTGCTGCCATTAGGGAACTTTTCTACCTCTGCAATTTCCATTATAACACATTATGTGTCAATAAGGCAGCAGGCGCAATTTAGGCACTGAGTGCTATTTTGTGATTTTTAAGTATTGACGCCCACTTTCACAGCAGTGGGCGAGGATGAGAGGGTGTGCTACCGTGACAACCATAGGCATAAAGCAGACAACAGTGTTTTGTTTTTATTGGCTGGCCCACCTCACGGCCAAAATGATTGTGGGCACACACACACACACACACACACACACAAAAAACACACTTTGCCACTAGAGAAATGGAAATCAAACAAGTGCTGACCTTCTACCTTTCAGCTAGAACAAAAGAGTAGGCACCGCTACAAAGAGTGAAAGAGAAAGACGTGTAGCTGTGGAAAGATTGGGGAGTTGGTTAGGGAGTGTTAATGTTAATAAATTCACATTCTGGCAGCATCATAGACGAAGATATTTAGACTGGGGACATTTGCCAGGAAAGGCAACAGACTGACATCTGTGTGTGTTCACATCCAGTGGGAGGGGAAATGGCTCTGAGAAGAACGAGAACATTTGATTGCGAAAAGGCCGGAAGTTCACACTGTTTTGGAAAAGTTTTGATATCCGTGGAGTTTCTGACTTACCAGAGAAGCCCAAATCCCCTCTCTCCTCCTCCCTGGCCTGCTTCGCCCGCTGTCTGGCTGAATTCAGTCTGGTTAAAAAGGGACAGCAGGGAATAACAAATTTAGCGCACACCATGTAGACTCCTCTGCTTTCCTGTTGTGGAAACAACCAGCATTTTAAACCAGCTTGAAAGGAACATCTAGTCTTTCCTAAACGGCTTTTCCCAACATCTGTTTGATTTCAGAATGGCTTCACTAATCTGTGCTTTGTTTTTTATACTCTGCTAAAAACACTTCTTTTTCGTAGTGCATGTCTAATGCTCCGTCACAGTCACAGCACAGATTAGACCAGGATATTTAGATAGAGAGAGATAATTCTCTCTTTCAGATCAATCTCTTATGAAAAAAGACCACTTCTCTTTTTAAATATATGTAATCATGCATGGGTGTGTCGACTGGCTGGAAATGCACTTAAAACGCTTCCAACTGTGAAGTTTTGGAGGTAAAAAGAACCTAAACAGTCAAGCTGTGTAAACCAGAGACTTTGAGAGGCAACAGTGTGCAATCCAAGCTGATAGACACAAAGGCCCGTGGCTAAGAGCTGGAGGAGAGACATCTCCTCCCTTCATCTCTCGTCTTGTCTTGTTTCATCTCCTTCAGCTCCTCTTCTCTTATCCCATCTAAACTCTGTGTGTATTCTCTATACTTGCTCTTCCTCTTCTTCTACGCCTGTCGTCCTCACCTATCTTCTGCTCGTGCCCTCTTTCCTCTGACCTCATCTCCTTTTTGGTTATATCACCTTTTCCTCACACAGCCTCCACTTTCAGCCTTCCTGTCTTATTATCTCACACTTGATAAAAAATAGTTGAAATGTTTGCCTTAACGCACACTTAACTATATTTTTAAAAATCAATAAGAAAAGAAAAAGGTTTCACATGACAGCTTGGGGAATTTGTGGGACAACAAATCGAGTCAAATGTGATCATCATGCCTTCATCCTCCAACCATCCATTTTCCTAACTTTCCTATCTAAATTAGGGTCACGGCCTATCTCAGCTGTCATAGGATGTAAAGTAGGAAACACACTGGACTTATCACATGGCCAAGAAGGCTCTCTCCATTCATCTTCTTCCTCCTATCATGACCTAAACTAAAGATCCCGCACATGGACCTGGGAGATAATATACAGATGTGTCTTGACAGATTTGAAATTAAATAAATATATATTTTGACATAAATCTTCAAACCCAGTCAATGTTTCACACTGAATTACTTCTCTCATGACTCTCCTGCTATAAAAATATGAACTTTACATTGGGTCAGAGGCTGGAAAAGGCTTTGATTTTCTGTCCTAACCTATGCTGACCTTGTCATTTCTCTCTCATTTTTCTAATAACTTCTGTTCGGTTTATCCAGCTTCTGTTGCGATTGGTGCTGTAGCAAAATCTGTCTTCTCTTTTCCTTAAACTGTGTCACAGTCAACACGGACACACCTAACGGAATCGATTGCAGAATGATTGAAGAAGCAGATCCAATTTACTTCGAGCAAAGGCTTATCGACTTCAGTCTCCTGCTCTTCGTATGACTCGAAGTCCCACTGAGAGAAGCAGCCGTTTCCACTTGGACTTGGCTAAATACGAACACTGCTTTTCACAACTGTCAACAGTTATTTGACATTAATTCTGCTTAACACAAATGGCATATGTTTTGTCTCAATATCGCTCTTTAACCCCACTAACCAAAATTTAAATGTGTGCACCCTGTGCTGCACGCTTGTTTACAATCATATGAATTGTTTTCTAGCCATGTTCCCCCAAAACCTGCATTATTTACCGCAACCTTCCGCACAGCTCGACGTTTCAAAAGCCTTACCAGCTCGCACAGTCACTTCATTACTTCTTACAGAATATTACAACAGAAAATCTGATCATCCAACAGCCCTGAATTTAAAGGTTTCTGACCCAGATTTTAAAAAACACTGACACGCATACTATTCTCTCACAGCATCACACTGTAATAATGCTGACACCTGAGCTGACTCTGTACCTGAGAGCAGCGCTACAGTTCAGCTGCTGCCTTCTTCACCTTTTGCTTTTGGTGAATGTGCAACCGATTTTACAGTTTTCTTCTTCTCTGTGGGTTTGCAGGATCAAACAGCTGATTACAGCTGCGACTTTTTAGAATAAAACAAAGCAACAAAGTGACCTTTCCACATCCTGTTTGAAAGGGCTGCCTTCTGATCCCATCAAAAGAAACCTCCCACTATGTAATCGAGTCAGCCGTCTCACCACCCCACCTCTGCCCTTAGACACTACAGAGTCGTGCAGCGCTCTCGTCCAGCTCAGCTGCCATGGTGATAAGAAAGAGGACCGAGGACCGAAACTGAAAATAGCTTGAGACGGGATGCTGAGTTTGGGCAGCGAGCAGGACTACAAAGCACCTCACAGCAAGAGACCAACAGTACCCTCAAAACCTTAGGGAGCACTCTCGTGCCATGAGACCTGCCAAACAAAGCAAACATCTGAATCTTCTAAAACTCACAATAACACTGATGCTTTGTGGAAAAAGACGGCCCAAAATAATAATGAACACATCGGTGCTCATTCTGCTTATTGTCTGGGTTATATCCTTTTGTTAACAGCGTACCAGCAAACTGCACACACCCTGCCAAATCAACAACCCACAAACAAAGTTTTAGGATAGCTGCTTAACACTGTGAAGCATTTAGCAGTTAGGAATAGATAGAGATATACTGATATTGTCATCAGGAGTCGGTGGAGACCAAACCAGAGCTACAAAGAGAGCAGATATCTGTTTGAAATAGAGTCATCAAGCAGATCAAAACCAAATTAAAAATATATCATGTTAATCCGTATTTGAACAATGTGCAAGAAATGACAGATTGCTAATAATTTCAGCTTTACACACTCATAATAAGCAAACAGTATGTATATCTTATGGCGCTTCAAAGAGGCCAAAAGTAAATTTATTAAAATGCATCAAAAATAAGTAATCTTGAGATGGTGTTCACATCTTTTTTGAGCTATCTAAATGTGTAAGACTTTGTATTCTATAAACAGAACACGCTGACTAAACTCTGGTTGTTAGTTAATGGACATTAATTGATGTCACAAAGCAAAGACGGCATTGTTAGTACACCGCTGAATACCTGCTTCTAAGGACATTGTTTTTCATTTGTCATCTCATGCAAAATAGAGCAGAGACGCATATACTGCATATTCGGCATGTCCGGTGAAATGTCAACAGGCGAAACAAGCATGGCTCACTGTAGAAATGCTAATTAGCACAGTGTCATTCCTCTAATGAGGGTCTGGTTGGCTTTCTCTTCCAGGCTGTGTTGTTCTTAGCTGTACGTTTGTGCGTGTGTTCCTGTGTCCATAAACAGGGGAAGGGGGCTCAGCGTTGGCACGGAAGCCTGTTGGTTTAATTTTAGACTATCGCCTAATGAGAGGCAGTGTGGCTATAGATGATACCGTTCTCCCGATGAAGTGTCATTACTGCCAAAGAGGGAAGAAATATTGAATTTAAATTAGAGGACATGGCTTGCAGATAGAAAGGTTCTGGTTTTTGTTTGTTTTTTTGTTTAAATTACATTTTAAAGCAAGCAGGCTCAACAAAATGAAGAGGATTTGTTGATTGTGCAAGCGCTGGAAAGGTGCAAAATCTCTATGAACGTGTTAATATCAAACCTGAGCTGCAAAACCAGTCTGTAGGTTTTACCACAAGGAAAACACCCACAGCTTCAAAGAGTGACAGGCTACAAGTACACGACGAAACCAAGTCTCAAAATGTTTTAGTGAACATTTTCAGACTCATGCAACTGATGACTACTTTCTGTATCAACTAGTTAGTTTATATTCATTTGGTAATGTGGTGAAGAAACTGACCGTCGTTCGTTTTGTCTAAATAATCTTCAGAAGCCTTTTGCTGCCCAGTCAAGTTAAAAACCCAAAGATATTCAATTTACTATCACAAAAACTTTAAAAGATAATATTTTGCTTAAAAAAAGGGTGAAAACACTGAACAATTCTGTCAATTTAATATGTGTTTGTAGTTCTAATTTTCAAAAATAATTGTCAATCAACACCAACATGTGATAAAACAACCAGCATGAGCTCTAAAAAGCAAAAAGCAACACCATCAAATGTAATTTCTTGGCTGATTAATAGTTCAAACCCCCCAAATACTTAATTTTAAATCGTATAAAAGAGAGAAGACCAACACACAGTCATCACTGAGAAGTTTAAAGCAGCAATTATTTGATATTTGTCCTGATTAATAATTAATATTACCAACGAACTGAACCCAACAATAATAATAATGGTTCCTTTTTTAAAATCAAATAATTGCTGAAGCGGTTTAATCATCCAGGATATTTCATCAGTTCTCCCAAAAACATTCAAAACTTAAGAAGATGACTTATGCAGATCTTACAGAGCAAAACAGAGACACTGTGCCCCTAAATGCCATTTAACCACAAAGCCGATACATCACCTTTATCTCCGTGTGTGTCAGTAAGGATAAGTCGCCTCAGTTTGTGCATTCATTGCATGAAGCCAGTTCAACTGTCATAATCCCGGTGGTTGTTTACTTCTCGACGTGTCTGCTGTAACTGACTGACAGCAAAGAGAGAGGGGTTGGTTCCCTCGCACACCCAAAACCCCTCCTCCAAAAAACAAAAACCTCCCCTGACCCTCCCTCCCCTCTCACAGTGGGATTAAAACAACCTTTTGTGTCTCTACAATAGAGGTTAAACATTTCCTGGTATCACATGAACTGCTCGCAGAATCCACATAGTTACTGGGTGGCAATTTCTAGTATTTTATGCAAGAGCATGAAATATTTTTAAAGTTATTTGTTTTTATAAGACGTAACAGTCTGCGAAATGAGGCAATGACAGAAGCGCAACATCCTGCTATATGAATCTGGCAGAGCATAAAAGCAACAGTGGCACTATAATTGCATGTTAAATCAAACTGCACCCAGTCTACAGTAAAATAATTGTCAGCTGCACTGATTGTGCTCGAATCAATGCGGCCTTCGAGGCGTTCAATAGAGGGTGGAGGCTGAACAGCAACGTAAGAAAAGAAAAAAAGAGTAAAAAGCCTCAAGGCACATCCGAAGGACTTCCTTTCCCATACAGTTAGACACCAGAGAAAGTACTCACCTACAGTCAACAGATGTCCCCATGCAATCTAATCTAGCTGACACAGTGAGAGGAAGCTTATTTATTGCCGACTCCTCGCCAGCATTATTGCAACCCATTTTAAGAGAATAGATGTGAAAAGTCTTTTGACGTCCGTTAGCTATGGTTGCAGAGGGTAACAATGGTTTGAAAGAGTCACTTTTCTCTGGGCCCATCCTTAAATAACACCCCCTCGCTACAAAAGCACTGAAAATGTAACTTTATCTGCATCAAAGAGGATTCTCGCTCTGGCTGAACAAGGACCTCAACCCTGGTATTCAAAAAGCACACGTATTTACTCCAGAGTTTTTATGTCTTTATGCTTCCACTTTGCTCCACAGAGTAATTTTTAAAATTGTTTTTTTTTTTTTGTTGCAAGTAACTATTCGAATTATGATTTTAAAAGTGCAAAACATTTACAAGAGATTAAACTAGCCGTTCACAGTTTTTGTTGATCTGTTACTTGTAATTGTCAGAAAACAGCATCACACATTAATTCCAAAAGGCACACTTCCATACATGCACACAGATGTATAATAGCTTAAAAATAGGCATACAGTAAGTGGACATGGTACAATGGAACATATCTCTCTAAAGACAGATATCAGGAAATTAATATGCAGAACTTGTAGGCAAAGGACATGAGTTTTGACACCATTGGCACAATGTTTATCACATTTTTGGTTTCCGTTCATAGCTTAAGGTCTATTGACCGATCACATTTGTTCAAAGAGGGATTGCACTTGTAGATATTTCATCTTTAAGCTATTATTAATTACTATACATTGTTAATAGTTCTTCTTCACTTTTACTGAAGTATTTTTTCATTGTTCAAATGCTTGCATAAAAAAAGAGAGGGTCTCCATTCACTGGTTGCGCTTTTGGGAATACCCACTTCATAATACTCCATGGCATATGACATCTGTCTGCTCCAGTGGGAAAAGCTGAATGGCTTCACAACATGGTCATTGTTGCAAATCGCTGTGAGTACATAACGTCCACCCACTCGCAATGATGAAAACATCAGCCCACAGACTATCAGAGTGTCACTGGTGGTCGAGAGGCTCGAAACTTTTGCACTGCAATTCCAGCTTAATCTGCTAATGAACAGCTTCGGTCGTCCTTTTGTGTAAACATAACTCAGCGCGTTGAGCTTTCTCAGCATCTACCGTCTCTGCATGAGAAGCCATTAATTTAAACAAAAAAATGTATCATAAATAAAAGCATTCATTGTAGCGGACGTCTTTCAGGGAGATGATGGATAGCAGTGAGGTGTACGTATTGTGGTATGAAATGAGTGAAAGGGCCATATTTCACTGAGCGAGGGGCGTGATTGACCAAGTCTAATGGGCATTATTTCTGCACACTGACTCCGTAGTGCAGAGACACTGGGCGATCCCTGCCGGCCCATTTGCTCTTTCAGTCTCACACTGAGATAGGACCGGCGCCCTCCCCGGTCTTTGTCAAGACACCAATAGAAGAACGATATTTCAATGGCAACTGCATATTTCAATAGAAACTTTTAACAGAAAAATAAAAAAACTTTCATGTTGCCGTCTAGACCTGGCCCTCGTAACCGGAGCTGCGCACAGTGTGCATGTTACTGTTTGTGCACACTCATAAATTCATTTGTCTCTGGCGGGGACTCTTTTGAGCTTCCTATTCAGAAATGTGAATGGGAGTGAAATATGATTGGCCTGGAGAGAGAATAAGAGGCTGGGTTCACAAGGCTATCGAGGCTGGGCGGGCGGGCGGGGGACACTTGAAATACTTCATTGCCTGTCAGAAACAGAAAGAAAAGACAAGCATGGATGATTTAGCCTTCCAAAGTTTGCTCCTAATACATCATTCCCACACTTGTTTGCCCGAGTATATCGCACAGTAATGTTTTATGTCTTGTTTTCAGGTCAAATTTCAGTTATTAAACTGTTTAAATGTGCTTTGTATAAAGCAATAAAAGCATGAAAATGGTCTGACAGGACACTGCAGAACCGTCCTCGTCCATGCCTGCATCAAATTTAGTCTTGTTAACTCTGCCTGAACTCATTAGGACACAATAACACCGAGGAGATCAGGTGTCTGAGGTATCATGTACCAAGACTATCACGAGATAACGTGGGGTAACTGGTAAAGTATCAAAGGAGCTAAATGAAGGTGTAGGAATTTCACGGGGAAACAGAAAGCATTTCACAACAAGCCGCGCTGATGACAGAGGCATCGGATTCAGCTGCAACAATGAGGAAAACAAAGCTGCCGGCGTCTTAAGGGAATTTACATGAATTACAAAAGACGGCCCTAGGGACGGCCGCGACCTCTCCTCAGCTTTTTTAAAAAAAAAAAAAAACCTAAACAAGACCCCGATCCCGCCTATCGGCGCACAAACACACACGGCCACGCACGCGCACAGGAACACACCAGCAGAGAATGGTGTGACTGGTTTCCATGGTGCCATGAGGCTCACTGACAGGGCTGGAGTGTTAACATGCTCAAAGACAACAGGGAGGATGATGGTGGGGAAAAGAAAAGGACGGAGGGAGAGAGAGGCAGAGAGAGCACAGTAAAAAACAATAAACAAAAAAAAAACAAAGCGTGTGTAGAAAGGGAGAGATTTACCACACAGAGGCCATCCCTGAGGTTAAGGACCTGTAGCGCTCTGTATCGTATTTCTTTTTTTCTACTCTAAGACCCTGACACAATTCAAAACACACAATAGTTCAACTTAACAAAAGCCAGAGCAGCAGCATCTCTTTATGTCTACTAACCATTTATAACATCAGTTCAATTTATGTACTCTAAATTGTTCGGGGACAATTCTGTTTAATTTTACTTTAATATAGAGCACATATTGTAGTAGTTATAATAACACTGTACTAACAGTTTAAGATCAACGTTGTAAAAAGTCAGCCATAAAATTGGCAGAAAGGTCAATATTGCTATGTTCTAAGCTTTTGAAACAATTTCTAAATGAAGGCAAATAAAATTACTTTAAAGATTAAAGATTTCTTTTCATATAAAGTGTGTGCTTACTTTTAATTTGGTTTCTGCAGTCCTTCTAATGGCCAGCAGGGGGAGACTGACAAAATAAGCAAAATTGTGTGTGTAAAAGGTTTCTTTCACTTCATTTATGACTTGAGTATATTTTTTCTTGATGGCTTGATGCTGTGAAATGGTAATTTAACATCTTATCAATGTGCTTATTATATAACTTACAGTGTCCACAAGAAGGATAAAGCAAGATAAGCTGTAGGATGGCCCTAACTTGCTACCTTTGCCCCACCTGGCTCATTAGGTGGGGCAAAACAAAAATTGTTGTTTCAAAACAAAGGCATGTTGTAGGATGTTCTCAAAGGTTTGTCTCAGAGTTTCACAACAGGACCTCACTAAACTGTGACTGATGTGACAGTGGCTAACATCTTTGATATACAGTTTGTGATTTTACCAAAACTTTCTGTTTGCATGGAATCTGTTGTAGTGGGAAGAAATATGGAATGGTACCATCAATGATATGAATCATAGCAATCTACTGAGCAATAATATGGAGCAAAAGAAACAACAATAAGACAATCATACCAGTTTTAAACAGCTTAGATTAGAGGAGCTTACTAATTAGAACTTAAACCGTACAGTTAGTACATCTGTAAGGTCACTAAAGTTCCCTCATTACTCAGAACAGCTGTGAGTGAACACAACAACAACAAAGACTTTGTGGGTTTTATTGTCCACTTCTTTTCTCTCCCAAATAACAAGGCTAACATGGACTTGTACAACCTGTCTGATGGTCTTATTGTTCATATACAAAGGCATTTGATTCTAGCTCTTTGGGGATTCCCGTGTTATAATAACAGGCAGCACAAAAGGGTCAGAAAAACAAAGCCTATGGTGTAATAAACCACAATTTTCCATTAGGACCCGGTAATCCCACACAATCAACATCACAGGCCTCAGAAGAAGTACAAACTTACAACTGTCAATACAAACAATGTACTTGCTGACTTACCTGCAATATTGTCAGAGGCATCTTTATGTTTGTTTGTACAGCCTTTCTACCTTCTTGTTTGTTAAGTTGCTCAACTTTCCTCTGCAATAAAGGATTATATGGATATTTCCGCAGTGCTTATTTTTAGTTTTAACCCTCTCGAGGCAGGCGTTGCCGATTTGCAACAGTTAAAAACTAACAACCTGATTACCCCACATACATATTTTATGAGTTTTTTTTACTCAGAAGTACCACTGCAGGACTTGGTTGTGCAATTAAGCAACAAAAAACTTAATTTGAGCCTGAGAGGGTTAACTCTCAAGCAGTCCAGATATTAAGGCCAAACTGTAATAGTCTGCAATCATTCTGATCATGTGAGCGTTTTTAAAGCGATGTTATTGTGTTTCCCGATTTCAACACTCGACTTGGTGAGTGCAATCGCATTAGAAATTAAATGAATAACAACTGACACTGCAATAATAATCCCAGCACTAAGATTTAGCTTTGAGGATGTGGAACACCTTAACTGCTTTTTCAGCCACTAAAACAAAAATTCCTGCTCCTGTGGCTATTGTTAGCTCACCATGTTCAAGCCAAAGACTTTGACTGACTTGCCAACCATAGCCATACAGTATATAGCAATATGGCAACCATCCATGTGATAATGAAGCAAGAGAGGAAGTGCTGCAGCCAGGTCTGATATGGTGTGTGCATGGGGCTTGTCTCCAACTGCAGAGAGCACCAGCTGAGGACATGAGGGGAGGTGGCAGACATCCAAGAGTTTTTCTGCACCAACACAGAAAAGCCCCCCAAGCAGATCTTCCCCTCTATATGCTCCATACTGTCACCCATAAGAAGATCATCTTCGGCCCAGTGAGCAGTAAGCATCCATAGATGTCAATACACCCACTCCCCAACACACACACACACACACTCACCCTCACTCTCTCTCTCAGTATGTGCATGTGCACTGATCCCCGCGTCCATATGTGTCCACAGAAGGCGCAGGCATGTGTGCACCTCCTTTGCTTCCCCACCAGGACCAATTTCCATCCACCGTCTGTGAGAGTGTGCGATCGATGCTGCACGGGGCGCGTCATCCTGGCTGTTCATTACCGTTGGCAACTCTGTGACCATAAGCACAAACAACCTGCCCCTCTGATGCATTGCACACCAGCTAGAGACGGATGAATGGACGGAAGTTTAATTTAAAGCTGTGCATTAAGCATTAACCTATTACTTTACGAGCAGCTAAAGGAATTTCACTTAACTTTGCTGCCTGAGTGTCTCCAGAAGGAATCTTTGAAGTGCATGTTTGTGGCAGCAGCAAGACAAAGGAGAGTTTGCTCCCTTCTTCATCTTCATCCTCATCTCAGCCCTCTTTCCAGCTCTCATACCACCTGTCTCCTCAACGCAACCGCAATCTCTCAAGACTATACAGAAGCAGTCAGGGATGTCAACAAACACAGCTATTATTTCAGTTTAAATAGGTTCATGTTACATACCAAATGTAACATACTAAGACCTCAAAAATTCTAAAGCAAAAAACACACAGCCGGTATAGGAGGCTGCAATGAATGAGGAGATAAAGTTCAGACAGTCTTTGCTTTCTCTGAGCACAATCAAAGCTTCCCCTCAAACAAACAACTACACACTTGGACTGAGAGCAGACGGAAAAGCCAAATCCAGGGAAAACAAGTCTAGCCCTGCTCTCTACCTCTCTTTTCCATAAGCAGAGAGATGAAATTACCAGCTTCCGAGTGACGCCCTAATATAAAGTCTATATCACGTGCAGTGGCTCAAGAGCAGAAACAAGGAAATGAAAGTTTCTGCTCAGTCTTTAATGCAAAAACTCCTGAGAGAAAAAAAGATGGATGGGGGGGAGTGTCAGTGACATCAGTCGTCATGAGTGGGTGAAGGAGACTGTGCTGAAGGGTATAATCAGGCTGTCTACAACAGACTGAGGCTGCCACACACACACACACACACACACACAGACGTGCACGCACACACGATATTGCTGCTGAGATAAAAATGTAAAGGGAGGGAGACAGATGTGTCTGTTAGGGAGAACACACAAATGAAAGGTGCAGATGTGCAAAGGACCGCAAAGGTGCAGAGGTGCTGGTTATTCATACCTGAGATTCCAACACGATTCCACACATTCTACACATTTTACTTCTTTCTTATACCCACTATGTGCCTTTAAAGATGCATTTTGTGTCACCTATGTTTGATGTTGTTATGTGTTCTCCTTCATGTGTTCTTGTTCTTGTCTGATCTGAACTGAATTTGGGTGTAAGGCTGGGCTTGATGCTGATATATTATATGACTTCTATTGGTGGAGCTTTAGTAGTGGAATATTGCACTCACACTTACTGGGTTAGGTGGAAGCTTGTTACTGGTTGAACACCATATGTAGAAGGATTCGGTGTGTCCATGGACTGAAACGTGTTGGAGTTTTTGTAACCTAACCTTACTGTGAAAATACAGGTATTTTAATTTTATTTTGAAAAGAGAGTTTTTTGGATATTGAAGCCTACATGTATCCCTTCCAAATTACACCTCAAATATAGTGGGTTGAATCCACAAATGTTTGTTTTTGTATGTGTGACTATGTCAATGAAAACATGAATCCCCTGTCGTGTGCACAGTGTGTGTTACCACTGGGCTAATGGCTGGTAAACATAACTAAAGGTCAAGGAAAACACTGAGGGGATGGTGAAATTACCTCTGTAATGGCTTGGCTGTTTTCACTTGTAATTTCATGTTAATCATTCCTCTGCCTTTTCCTCTTTACTGCTAAAGACAGTATCCACCATTTCAGGTAAGACATCTGTAACTTGAGCCGCTGATTTACAGACGTGAAAGTTGTAACAAACTCCAAATCCAGATCTCGGCGAGAGAGGGAGATTATCCAAAATGTTTTGTTCTGGTGATTAAATCATAACACTTCCTGTACATTTCACATTAAAAGCATTGCCTTGGGCTGTTAATAGACTCATTGTTGGTGAGCTTGGAAAGGAGGCAAGAGCAGGCGGCCACAGCAGCAGGGGGCAGAGACAAAAAGGCTGCAGTCTTGACGGGCAGTTTCCAACAACCTTCACATACTGCTAAATCTAATGGAGTATTGCTAGAACAGTCTAATCAGTCTGCAATAAGAGTTTTTCTTTCTGTAAAGCTGGGAAACTTTTAAAATCCTATATAGGAACGTGACTATTAGTATTTGCATTTTAATTGTCGTACTCATCAATAATATTCCTGTGTCTGATAGTATCAGTTTATTTCTGTTGTGTCAGATACCAGGATCCTCACATCTTTAATAGCAAAGTTACTGCAACAATTTATAAGCCTGGGGCAAAATTTAGGAGACTTTTTTTTTTTTAATTATAGGAAAAAATAATCAACATTCTCTTCCTTCAACCTTCTCTTCCCTGTCTTGCTTCTACAAATATCTGAGGTAAATACATATCCAAACCAATATTTGTGTACTCAAAGCCTGGCCGTCTCTGTTTGCCCTGAAAAACACGTCTTTGCAGCGGTTGGTGTTCTCTAACTGGCCCCAGTGGAGGAAGACAAAGCAGCCCTCCATGCCTATCAGGATGTTTCCATCCCTCTCTCGCACTCTAATCTCATTCCTTCTCCACCTTTCTCCTACATCCACTTCTCTTTTCCTCTCATCTTTGTTTTTTTCTCTTTCGCCTCCATGCTCTTTGGTGCAGGTGACAGCACAGGGACAATGGGATGATATCACCACTCGACTCTTAGCAGCTTGTGCATGCTGCACAATAACAGACTGCTGCAGCTCAAGTGTGGCACACTGTAAAGTTTATGTGTGAGAGAGAAAAGAGTAGAAAGAGCACAGGAGACAGAGGGTGAGAGAAGGAAGGGTGGCAGGGGAAGCAAAGAAGGGGAAAAAAAGCAAACTGTACCGCTCAACAGATCGAGAAAAGGAGTGGAGGGAGGAGGGAGAGTGAGAAGGACTGTGTTTTCCATGTTCGTGAACACTCTAGTGGTCATGCGTGGATGCAAGGTACACTGAGCCTATAGCCTCTATGCCTACAGCTGTATCTGTGTGGGCAGGACTGCAGACTGTGCTGCCTTTTAATTGCAGCACAGCTCCTTCCTCCTCTCTGACAATGTCTCACACACATAAACACACACACAGAGACACACACAGAGCAAACAGAACGCAGCACCCCTGCCACGAGGCAGATTGGATTTACACTGCATCAATAATTCACCCTCACATATATCCCCAAACACACCCAAACGCACACATGCAAGCACACTGAATGCAGGCTGTCTAGAGAGAAGGTACTGGCCAAAACCTGCAGTACCAAAACTGTGTTTGAATGTGGCAATGACCATGTAGTTAGAGGATAACACATATCACAGCCACTGATCCTGAATCATTAAAGCACAAATTACCTCAGTTTTTAAACCAAGCACGAGAGCTTTTTTTTTTTTGGTGTTTCTATTCTTAGAAATGCATGACTAAAAACCACATCCTCGGGCTTGCTATTCTCAAGATCCATCACCGCACCTCATCTGAAGCAGGCTGAGCACAAGGAACACTGTCACAGTGAGACTTTCATCTCCAACAACGTCTTATGCATTAGCCAGAATCTTGGCTGCCCTTACTTTAGCAGCGGAGTGGAGGATGCAAATGGGCTTCTGTTATTGTTGTGTTTGTCTGATGTTTTTCATATCCAGCCAACACTTCACATTCACACTCTCTAATGTTGCCAGCTGTGGCCAGGTGTTATAACAGCCTGAACACAGGGAATACGATCCCAGCTTCTCAAGGCCCAGGTTCATGTTCCCAGATTGCAGACTGCGCAGCACTGAATGTACTGAAATTTAGATCAGACAGAGATTATTCAAATTCTCAAATTTGAGGAGCTGTGAGAAACACACGCCAGGCACTTTTCAGATAAAAGACTAATTATATATCAAAACTTTGAACTGATCTACTGACTTAAGGTTTTTAGCAGAAAGAAGAAATTTGTTAGCACTCATCTGCGCCAAGTGCAGACAGATTTTTTGTTTAGCGTGTAAACCCTGGAGGGCTGATGTTTTCTATAAACTGATGTTTTTCTTTTTCTTATAAATCCACTTCAATGAAATGTATTTCAATGCTCATTGTGCTAGCCAAATGTTTGGCCTCACATCGACTTAAAGCTACAGGATTATAATGCGCTGTTTTAACAGTATGAGCTCCTTTAGTGGGAATAAATCAAAGTAATGCGATACACAATAGAATATTCATAAACTTATTGTTGCAACTCAAATGGCCTTTGGATTGATGTGTACATCTGATGGATTCAAATGCCGTAAAAAAGCTTGCGTATTGATCACATGTGCCATTAGCACTTTGAACCATGCTTTTATTGGAATCACTTAAAAGTGCATTCCTGTATGGTGTTTTGAGAAAATGGATCCCTTGCAAATGCATTCACAGTGGATAGATGCTTCCATTAGGCTTAATATGAAAATCATCAGTAGTGCAAACATAAACAGAAAGCTTGACCTTGGAGGATGTGATGCAAATACCACGAAAACAAATGTCAAAGTGCACTGTCCTGTTGATCCGAGAGGACACTTTAAAGGGAAAGGTTGGATTTTTCTGGGGGTTATTAATCTATTCAGTTGGATGTTAAGCACAGAAGGGGGCAGGAATCTTGAGGAGTATCTAACAATTGGGCTTTTATTTCCTCAGAACTGCATAATTATTGAGGTTAATTCAACTCACAGCTTGTGCGCCATTGTCTTTGAATATGGCTGCAACCGCTTAAATGAATAAATTAGTGACACAACGAAGCTAAAAGACAAGCTCTGCCTGAATGCACAATGTCAGAGACACTGGCTCCGAGCATAAGACAAAAAAAAAGCCTTCACTTGATTTGCTGGAGACAAGCTTTGTATTTTACAGGCCCGCGTTTGATCAGTGATACGGTTTCTCTGGTATCTGTGCGACATGCTCAGTTATTCGCAACTGGAGGGATTTTACACAGCCTCCGCTGTACATGGGTTAGTCTCTGTGGTCTGCGTTCCCTCAGCTTCATTCTTGATAAGGAAAACTAACATTCCTCCGGTTGTGACAAGATGCCGTGTACTCTTCAGGGAAATGATACAACAAAATGGGACAGATGCTCCCCGCTAAAATAACTTAGATGACAGCACAGACAGCAGCATAAGAAGAAAAAGTGATGGAATGCGTTTTGGGTGAATAGATGGCAATTTTTCCGATTCAAAAAATGTGAAAGTGTTGACAACACACTTAAAAGTGCTCTTCCCTTACTTACTCACACCAAGTCTCTTCCTGGGGTGGAAAAATAAACTGGTAAACAACTGCTTTATAGCACATAAAATGAAGTAGGATGCAATTTTTAAATAAAGTACAACTCTAACCCTTTCACGCATAGTGGTCACTGCAGTGGACAGCTATGCAATGGCTGTTTTCTTGTATTTGTGTAAGTGTTGATGGCATACAATCAGACCCCCTATTGGCAAGCACTTTGGCGACAGTGGGAAGGAAAAACTCCCTTTTAACTGAAAGAAACCTCCAGTTCAGGGAGGGGCAGCCATCTGTTGAGCTTGGGGGTCAGGGGAGGGAGACAGGACAAAAGACATGCCTTTGACCTAGAAATTAATAATAACTAATGATTACATGCAAACTGGTGTATAAACACGAAAAATAAGAAAATCAAAGATATTCTGGAGTTGTCTGGAGCTAAACTGGCATGTTGTCTGTTGATTAATGGTGCATATTTGCCTGTGTCTGCATCCCATTGAACAACAATGTCTTTAAAACAGTTTATTAAATGGATATACTCTTTAGAAAAGCTGCTCAGGGGGACCACGACACTGTGCAGCTCTGTGAAGCTGTGCACAGTGATGCTCTGAGCTAAACGCCAATCAGCATGCCCGAACATGCCCACAACGCCAATGCCAGTATACTGATGTTTATCAGGTTTAATGTGTGCAATTATCAAGATAGACAAGTGTTTTAAAAAGCCAAAATTTGCTCAATAGCAATTAAAGAAAACACAACGCACATACACTGAAAATGAGGATGTTATTAGAAAGTCTACAGCAGGTTTTGCAGGTTTAACAAACTGAAGCCTTCTGCAAGTCTAGACTTCTATAAAAAATAAGGCACTAAAAGCATTACTGGGGTTATTAGACTATTCAGGACTAAATGTCACAGTAAATTGTTGAGTATTTGCTAAAACTCTGCAATACTAACCTCATAATACCCACGAGAAGCAAAACATTCAAAACACCTTCCTATGTGAACCAGAAATCTCTCTGCAAACTTATTGCAATGCATGCATTAACTTGATCCAGAATGCTGCTCAAAATTAACTATAAACAGCAGGAATGTGCGAGTGAGTTCATCTTAACACTCAGCCAGCTGCAACCACTGCAGGTATTTCCCACAGTGCCATTCTTCCTCCAAGGTGTCATTTAAATATACTTAAAAACATCCCCATCTGCGTTCCTGTGTCTGTGGCGCCGCTGTTATTTCTTCAGGCTCTTGACATGTATGATGTGTGTCCTTGACATGACTGATGACCAGCTGGAGGCCTTAGAGAGCTCTTGGCTAGGAGGATAAGCCCTCTAAGTGGTGCCGAAGGGCCAAAGAGACCTTAGCTTCAGGAGTAGCTTCCCTGTCTCTGACACCCCTTCTATGGGTGGAGAGGAATCTGACTGTGACCAGTCTGTGAGGTTGGGTACCTCTGGCCTTTCAGGGTCCCTCACTGCTTGAGTGCTTAATTACTCACTACACCTCTTGCTGTCAGGCCACCACTAAGTCCACCATTAGGGTTGGTTTAACGCTGTCTTAGTTGTTTTTCCATAAGAGGTGGAGCAGTAAGACTTCATAACAAAGCGAGGCCTGAGGGCAGACAACTTGGAACAAACTGAGCGTCATCAACTTGTCGACAACAAACAGCAACACAAGAGAAGACAGGTACTAGTCGCACAAAGATAATGATTTAACTGCAGGGGGTTTCTGTTACACCGGATAAGCCTCTGCAGTTGAGATGTTTCCACTTGTTAGTTCTTGATTTTTGACTTCCAGAGAAAGAGGTCGGAAAAGATCAGAGACCTCATCTTAGAGAAAACTTGGCACAGCTGTATCAAAGATCAGGGCCCGATGGAATAAGAGATTAAATGATCTGTTTTAGGTGGGTACGTAAACTGCGAGTTTCCTCCCTATTTATCTGCTATGGGTGCAACTGCTGACAAGCTCATATGGTGTCACAGTAATCTCTGTATTCAGATAAGTCTAAAAAGCCCTGGCCTGGGAAGAATAGGCTGGATCAGCACTTTATACTGCATTTCCTCTCTCCATGCAGTGATTACAATGCCAGTTAAAGCTGCGCGCTCCTTTTCCTTCCAGCGTGCACTCATTATAGAGTGGCAAGTCAAAAAGCCCCACACAGTGGTAGGCATCCTGATCCCGGTGTGCCTTTCACATGGTAAACAGTTTCAGATGGGCCCTGTATTGTACTGCTAGAATACAGCATCTGCTTTATGGCATGGAAAAAATGCATTGTCACCAAGTGGCAGTGAAAGGGCCATTGAAGAGCAGCCAGGGCTTCACCGAAACGCTGACGCTTTGAGCGTGACGCGGACTAGTGGCTGGTGGTCTGCACCGTTTGCGCACTGAGGTTGTGAAGCCGAAGGTCAGGCCATAAAAATAAAATATAGGTGCACGCGACTAGAGTGACAAATGATCCTAGTCGTCTGGCCAAGTTTGAAAACTGTCCTACTCAATATACTGCATAACTCCAGCGGAGCTAAAAGGTCTCCAGAGATGCTTTGTATCTAGGCTCAATGCAGCAACATAGTGAGTCAGAATGCTGCAGTGAGCACTGGAGCTCAGCCAGACTGGAATGAGACACTATGCAGAAAGAGACAGAAGATGGCCCTTATCCTTTAACTCGCCATTAAACATTTAGAGCGGCACTCTTGCACTTGGAACCACTGAGATCAGCCACTGTGTGAAATGTGGGAAAACTTCTTCATATCCCGCTATCATAAACGATCCAATAAATGCATCTTTACGTGGAGCTGTTTATACCACATAATGCATTCAGTATTTCCTCTAAGATGGGTTAGTTCTGTGTAGGAGATGAGGTTATGGAGGAGAGGAGGGAAAAAGGTAGATGTAGTACAATGACAGAACTTACTGAAATTAGCCTTTGCAGATTAATCTGATGTTATCTTGAGTTATATTTAATCCGCACACTGCCATGCTTGGGATCAAAGGGAATAAACTAATCATAGCAATTCGTGTTTAAAACTCAGCAAATGAGTATTCAGGACTGAAGTGATACTCTGGAAGCCAACGCAAAACATTCCAATTAAAGCTGAACAATATGAAGACACATACAGTGTTTACTGAACAACGTCTATTAGAGTTGCTGCTAATGATTCATTTATTTATGATAAATACATCAGATTAAATGGCCATTTACCAGGCCATTTAATCTGATGCGATACTCACTAAATTGTTAAATTAAATGATTCTCAGCAGTTTTTCAGGTCCGAGTGTGCATGTTGACAGGTTTCTTTTCACCATCAGTCTAAAACCCAGAAATATGTTGTTTATCTAATTCAGAGTTGCGATGGGTGCTGTCGTTTATCTCGGCTACCATCAAATGAGAGGCAAGGTGTACTCTGGAAGGATGTGGCTGAAAGCATGTCACGCAGCTAACACAGAAACAGATACGCAATCACATTGACAATCGCATTGCGTGCAATAACCAATAATCTTAACCTCACTAACTGCATGTTTTTGGACCGCGGGAGGAAACCAGAATACTCAAAGAAAACTTCTGCTCCACCTAGAAAGGCCCTGGACAGATGGTGGATTTGGCCTCCTTGATGTGAGATAACAGGGCTAACCACCACAGCAGTTAATTTTTTTTTCATTATTTCCTATTAGAATATTCTACCCAATGTATAGGGTAATGACTGTTTCATAAAAACTAAATAACCTGCATGTGAAGGGAGCGAGGATGTCGATGAAAGCTGGAAAAAACATTGAATGGATGCTGTTATTCCCGAGGTCAGGAGTGAAACTTCAAACTCCAGCTTCTCACCTGATTTTTTAAAGAAAATGTAATATATCACAAGATATTTATATACAATGACGTACACATCCACGTAGCCCACAGCAACAAATTCACCTCCCCTATTACCATATCAAGCACATGCCTCAGATCCTGCTAATTTTAGCATTACAACACAGATATGTTGAAGTTGCTCCGGTTTGAATTAATCGAGCCCCAGAGGAGAATGAAGGAGGTTAAGCATGCAATTGTCCAATGTTATGCTAAAGAGTCACTTTTATACAATTTTACCATGTCCGATGTGAAAAAAGAAGTGGCATGTCAATCAAACTGAAGTGCTATGACAAGCTGTCCTGGGTGGCCACCTATTCCATTATCCTTTAACTCCGCACACAATATGAGTCACATGGGTAAAAATGGATGGTTTCACAAAGACACTATGGTTAAAAATCGAACCTGTGCCGTAGATAGCATCAGATCAGTATTAGCTTGTATTCAACACTCTTCTTTTCATTCTTTAAACCAGCCATTTGGAAGGAATTAATTCAACAAGGCTGTCAAGGACAAGGCTCTGCCACTTCTGCCAGCGCTTTGCTTCCACTCAAAATTCATATCCAAAGTCCCATTTCAGCTGAATCACAGCTCAGATAAACAGTCTGAGTAAAACTAATTCAGAGGCTTTTGTTTTGGGGCCAAAAGAGCATTTTTAGCTTTCAGTCTGGCTGCATTTTGATGCGAGACTGAGGGGAGAAAAAACCCCAATCACAATCAACTCTCGCGAGAAGGCGGGAAGAGATCACAAGCTCTTGCAGCCTTTTAATTTTGTGGCTATGAGTACAAGAAGGAAAATGTAATGATAGTGGAATACCAAGAGCTGTACTCGCATACATAAAGTGACACCTTGATGATAGACGGGAAAAGGACAAATCCTTAGACCTCCAGCAGGTGCACTGTCTCCAGGATCAAAAGAAGAGAGCCATATTTTAGCTGCATCCTGGTGAGATGGAGACCATGTCCTGGTCACTTGCACATCCGTGTCTTTTACCCCATCTTGACCCCCTCACTGTCCTCCACTCTTTCCCCCTTCATGCCCATTTCCTTTAGGGGAACAACTGGTCAATAGCGGTCTCCCGTTGTGAGTTATCTTCCGAACAAAAAAGCTGTTTCGAGCACTGTGGTGACCACAACAAACATGGACTTTTTGCTCAGTGGAAAATCTACATCCAACCCACATCTTAAAGTTGGGACAAAAGAGAAGATACTTTGGTGGGTTTTATTTGTCTCTGAAAAAGGCAGATTTGAGTAGGAGGGGGTAGGGGGTGGGGGTGGGGGGTTAAAAGCTCTTTCAAAGCATGTTTTCTGTTCTCTAATCTGTCTGTCGTTTCCACCCATACAGACACACTTCCAATTTGACTTCAAAGCTCAGGGGATTGTGAACGATACGGATGAAACTCTGCATGAAATCAGTTTTTTTTCTATCATTATCTCTTCGAAACACACTGTAGCTATTTGCACTGTGTCCTGCTGTGACTTTGAATGTTAACACAAACTCGACTTTGGTAAATCTCGCACTGCGATTTTTGATTTTAACTTAATTTACACCATATATTTTTTACGTGACTCAGCTATCCACGCAGTTGAGTGGGTGGGTAGATTCGGTTTGTATGGATTTCATTGCCAACACCCCCCCTCTAGGCTTCCCCGGCTTCAGATTATGGGAGTAGAGTTATCACAATCTCCCAGGACCAGGTTTTGGGTGCAGGGCCAGGGTAATCCTACGGAGTTTGACTTAGGTGCCTGAAGCTTAATTAGATTTTTTTTCACTGCAGATGACTGTGGAGAATCCAATCAAGTTGACCTCCATGTAGTTGCCCTATTGTGGACTGATTAAGTGCTACATCAGCAAACAACGCCTGATTTTAAAAGGCAGCAGTGGAAGAAGAAAATCTAAATTCATAAAATCTGCAAGCATATAATGAATGCTACTGGGCTGTACCACTGGGTATCATTGTATAAACTTGTAAGCTCTTGAGATACACGCAAACCTAACCCAGACATTTCTGGGATATCATTAATGGTCTCATCTAATGTGTGAATAATGACAAACAAAAGTAAAAGTTACCAAATGGAGAAATGAAATCTATGAAAAGTCATATAGAAAAGACTTAAAAAGGAAATGAAATAAACAAAGAAAAAAAACAGAGGCAGAAACCAAGCCAGAGTGGTGGAGATCCGTGCATAATCTGCTCTCAGGGCACGACTGCTCCTTTTTATTTTTAAACCCCATACCTACAATCACGGATTATAAAACAGGTCTAAATAATTCCATAAGCACTGTGCATATCATGATCTCAGGCACAAGCTTTGGAAACCTACAGTTTTAATCATGATCCTTCAATCAGGGAAAACTGAGATTTTAACTCAGATAGCAGCTTGACTGATTGTGTAAAAGCCTCAGATGTGCATAGCTTATGTAAAAAATAAATGTATAGAGAAATCTAGGAATACTTCAGAATGATCCGACCCTCACCTCCCTCTGAGTACATTAACAATTTAATCCATTATTCCAAACCAAACACATTTCATGAAAGCAGCAGAGAACATCTAAAGAATGCCCTTTGCCTTATGCATTCCCTTAAATGTCAACTACAATCAAGATATTGACAGCAGAACTGTGAGCTATATGAAATCCACCTCAGAGTGAAAGTGTGCTATTTTTCTCTTGTATCTGTGGAGGCGTGCTCCCTGTCATGCAGTAAGCCCTTTGAGTAACATGTCCACTGTGGCTCCACTCATTGAGAGATGTGGTCATTGTGCCTTGAGCCCCTGAGAGGCCCAAAAACCAGCCAACCTTGAAGACCCGAACATTAGGTCTGCCTCAAACCAGAATCTTTTTAGCTTGTACCGGCACAATGCCGACTAACACCAACTCCAGGACTGCCATTCAATGCCAAGGTCCAAATATAGTGTGAAAATGTAAAGAAAATAGTAAACAAAGATTATTATTGAGACTTTTTCTTTCTTTGAGAGTCTGCATTAGGTTTTTAACACCACAGGGCTCTGGCTGTCAACAATGGCACATTGACAAAGCCTCATTGATATTTCCACATGGAGAACTGAAAAAAGCCTAGTGTTCGCCCAGACGGCTCTTAGTCACACTAGACACTTGATTGGGTTATCAGGCCAGCCAGCCACAGCGGAGATCCTGATAAATGAAGTTGCCATGCCCATTCTCCCTTCCTCACAGATGGGCCGAACTAGCCCACAGAAAGGAATGATCTTACTGACAATTACATTCCTCCAGTTCCTGAAGATGCACAGAGCTGAGAATCCAGCACAGGACTGAACACACAGAGATTATACTGATTGCTATTCCATTGCTCACGTTTGATTCTAAATTGCTCTGGCATAATACCCTCGAACACCAGAGAGGATGACCTTGGGTTTTAGTTAATAAATCAAATTCACAGGCTTCCCATAGTTGAAAAAATTGTGCTTTTGATATAACAGGAATTTTAAAATGCTTGAGTCTACTTGAATATACTGAGTAATAGCAGCTTGAGATTTAATTTGAATTTAAACTGATTTAAACATTTTCAGTGCAGAGGAAATATTTCCAGGCTCCTTCTTCCTGCACTTGGGTCCATCAGGGGACACAAGTGCTGCTATTCACCATCATATTCTAGTCCAAGATTAAATGATGATTTTCTGTATTGATGGTGTTAACATTTTTAGAGTAAAGGGGCAGAAATACATACTGCATTCGGCACATTTTAACATTCGAGGTTCTGCATAAAACAAATATTTGACGTTTTTATGTGATCATATTGTGTCAAGGGATCAGCTGACAAATTTCCAAACTAAATTTTATAAAAACTTAACAAAGCCAACATCCCAGAGATTATTGCACATCACAGTGGGACTGTGTGGAAAAGCAGAATCAGCTGCAGCTGCAATGCAGAGTGAGTAACAGTAATGGCAAACATGCATGATGCTCGTTATTGTTTCAGATAATGGATGGCCCATTTGAACCTCTGTTAACATGTGGTCCGCGGATCGCTCTGCCGATTGGTTTAAAGGCAGGAAAAGGGATTTGATGTGGCAGCATCACTAAATTTGATGAGTCTAATGGTTTTCTGACCTCAATCTTCCCTAATCATTCTGAAGCCTGGACAAAGATTATCTGGTTATAGATTATGTTTTTTTACACTACATGTGGACAAAAAAAATAGCAGCTGAAGTCAACACTGTGTGCTTTTGATATCTCTGTGAATGTGCACATTTATCTGCTCTACAAAGGAGGAATCAGAGATCCTCCCTTTGATTTGTTTGCCATCCTATTCCTCTGTCTCCCCGAGAACTGCTTTTTTTCCCAGGATTCCTGTGGTTGTATTTGGGAGGTTTAAGGGATGAAAAAGAGGGGAAGAAAAGCTCATTGGTCTCAGCACTGCAGAAACGGCATCCAGAGCCAAACTGTCATCCCACTTGGATTAAGGGCCCTTCAGTGGTGGCTGCTGAGCTTCTAACATGGTATCTTACCCTCAGCCAGGGTGTGGGAGGGGGTAGAGGGGTGGAGCAGAGGGTAAGGGCATTAGAGCGCCTGGCCTAAATAAGACCTCGAGGTCAGCGAGTCCTGAACCATGGCAAAGCCACTTTGTGTTTCCATGTCAACTTTATTCATGAGCTGACAGCGAAGTGTCTCCTTCTTTTCCTGTTGATTCGCTGTTGCATCATGCGCTGGGGCAACAAAGATAATCTAAGCCTTTGCTCCGCTTATCTCTGCAGACCCCCACTTCTGCAAGTTTTGTTGGATGCGGTGTTCAACAAGAGACTAGTAAGGCTGTGGAGGCTTGGGGATTGCGTTGGATTTTTGGCACGGTACAGGCCAATTTTATAAGCAGAGAAAGAGCTGTGGTGATGTATTTTCTGAGCTATTAGTCCACACAAGTGGGCTGCATCGCAGTGCCAACAAAGAGTGGGATGTGCAACGCGTTTTGGTTTTTTTTCTCCTTAAGCTCTATGCAAATAGGAAGAAGATGGAAGCTTGAGAATGGAGCAGAAAAGCTTTCAAGTGCACACTGTTCCTGTATTCCCTGTAATTTTGGCCAGCCTGCACCCTGCCAGTGGAGCAATGCCCACCTCCTGTTGTTTTCAGGACAGGAAAGGGAAGCACCGGTCGTTGTTATGTGCTGCCACTCGGCCACCAGCTACCTCTCCAACATCTGCTGCCCATCCAAAGTTGGCCAGAGCTTCAACAGGCCCGAGGCTGTCGCTCCAGCAAGGACTGCCTCTCCAGCCCTCTTCAGCTGTTCAAAGAGAGGCTCCAACACCACAGTTTCTATTGTGGATCTCCTTCAGCATAACCCCTGCATCACCCCTCCCCAGCATTATCACCACCCCCACTCACCCACACACATACTGCAAAGCAAGAGGCAATAAAAGCCTCCCTGCCAGTAGAGAAAGAGAAAACAGACCCCCTTTGTTCCCCCCTGCCCATTCTCAGCGTCCATGGAGGTACATGATCCACCCCTCCTCCCTCCCCCTTGGAACCCCAAAAGCTTGAAAACACTCCCACTTCTTCCTTTTCCTCCCTCCTCCTCCCCTAGCCAGTAGCAACGAAGCAGCGCATCTGATGAGATCTCAGAAAATGCACTCCTGGAGCAAACATCGAGTTGAATTTCCATTTGTTCCCATTGGATCTCTAAATTCGAGGTTGAGTGGTTCAGATCACCTAGTTAACAAGGAGGTCTAAAGGGGACAGAGAGAGAGCATAAAACCTGCAACATTACGTTCCATTATCTCAATGTCCCATTTCAAAAGGGTCTATTGCTGTCACCCCCCTGGCACTTACTTAGGACGGAAAAGAACATCCTTAAATGCTTTGTACTTACTAAAGGGGGTTGATAACCTGACATGAGTAATATTAGGGTTCCCTTGGCAACCTTGAGCGACTGGGCTTGATGATCGTCATGGTGTGAAGCTCCAACGTAATGATTTGGTCACAGGGGGCCATCCAAGGAGGTCTTCACTGACCTCCATCCATCCAACATCTGTCCAACTACCTGCTGTCCAAAATCTATAGCCGAATTTAACAGCAAATCAACTGAGCACAGCATCTCTGATCAGCAGGGCTTCCGAGTCGGGGCTATGACTAACAGCTTTTCCATCACTTAAAGTAACAATAATTATTATAGTATTATTTGCAGATGATTAGTATTATTTGCAGATGACACAAATATTTTTTGTTCTGGGGGGAATCTAAAGGAGCTGCTGGATACAATTACTTCAGAAATGTGCAAAATTAATAAATGGTTTAACAGGAACAAACTATCGCTAAATCTAAGTAAAACTAAAATTATCTTATTTGGGAATTCCCTTAGAAATGCACAAGCGCAGATTCATGTAGATGGTGTGGAAATTGAAAGAGTACTTGAACATAAGTTTC
>NW_024582633.1:549680-655071 GCF_018398535.1 Haplochromis burtoni
ATGTAATTTATAATTTATATATTCTGTATTCAGTTATGAAGGCTCTAATTGTTGCTTGCGAGCTGCAGTTTAGATGCTTGTATGCGCCCGGGGCTGTTGATGGGACTGTATGCAATAATGGGCGTAGCTGCGGGAAGTATATTGTTTTGTTTTGTTTTTTTGTTGATGAGTGAGTATAGGGGTGGGATTTAATAAGTTTTCTTCGTCCCACTCCTTTTTCAGGCAATTTTTGTTTTTTGTTTTGTGCATTTTATGTTCAATATAGGTATTTGTTGTGCCTGGAAATGAACAAATAAATGAATGAATGAAAATGAATTTGGAGTTGTGGTTGCTCGTTTTCCTTTTGTTTGCTTTGTTCATTTGTCTCTTTTAATTCTATTTTTTTTTATACTTTTTCAACATGTTCAAAATAAAGATTCAATCAATCAATAATGCCTCTTTTTTGTTGTTTCCAGAGCTTAATCCAACATAATTATTAACATACAGCTCGCTTTTTTTTTTATCCAAACCATAGCCAATGGTATTTAGTTTATTTCAAAAGATGACTAAATAATAATTCCTCACATTTGAAAAGCTTGAATTTACGCAAAAACAAACACGCTTAAAGGATGCTCATTTTTTTCTGTCATATACTGTTGCAAAGGCAGATGGCCAGTATGTGCCAAGTAATCCCTACTTGCCAAAAGCTCAGGCTTTAGACTGCTCTGTTTCAGATATTAGTGTGAGAAAACCTTAACACGTGCAAAGCTTGAATCAAAGCATTTTTATAATTTTACTTTTATTAAAATTATTAGAAACATGTCCAAACAGCTGATGATGAATTTTCTGTCTGTGCACCAATCGATCAAATCATCAGACCCTTGTGTCAGCTATTTAATGTGCTGTTACAAGCAATGAAAGGAATCAACTACTGGTTCCAGTTAAAACCCGGAACCAATCCATTATGAGTTAAATGCGTGAAAGCTTTTGCACACCAAAGTCACATCCAAGTCTGTTTTTGTACAGTAATTAGAGTCAGGTCCAGGTATTTGAATTGATGATACAAACCTGTGCAAGCTTACTTTTTTTCCTCACATGTAAATCCAATCAGTAAACAACATGGGGATCAATAAAAAAAAATCTGACCTATAGGAAAACTCAGCAGTGGCACTGGTGTTAATAAATTCTTGTCAATATCCATAACAGCAAGAAGTAAAAGGAGAAGCCGAAACCAAGACATCTATCTAATCGAGGTTCACTTTGTACTTTTTACTTACTTTGTTTACCCATTTTTCTTAGTCATCTGTTGCCATTTACTCCCGATAATAAAATACAAGTCTACGGTGTAAACACCAACAGTTGCAGCTGTGTGGAGGGATTCACAGGAATGTGTCAATTCCCATTAGAGCTGCTGCTTAACTGACTGTGAAACTCTAATTGTACCCACCAGCTTGCAACCAAGCAGGCCCGACTCACAGAGAGAGACAGAGAGAGAAGGAAAGTAAAACATGGGCACATGTAATGAACATGTATGAATGCCTTTCTTTGCTTCTGCATACATTTGTCCAAATTACAAACAGTGAAAGTGATCAGGCAGCTGTGAAGCAGGCAGAGCACCGTTCCCTCTGTGGTGTGATAATGAGGCACTCATCAGTCCCAAAATGAGACGAACATGCCTATGACAAGGAGGTCCAAATGATGTCAGTGTGCTGCGCTGCTGTGCGTGATAGCTCCACTGGGATGAAACACCCAGACCGCAGTGACACTAATGGGTAGGCATGGGCCTCCATCATTCCCCAGGGAATTTAGCCTCATCACAGCCGAGCAGCACGGCGTTTCTATTCACAATGGCTGCTGGATCCTCTTCACTCGGGACACGAGAACACGTGTCGCCAGAACTCACTCAATCATTCAGTCAATCAGCTGGAGTGACTTATGATGGTAAATTATTGATTAGTGCGTGTGCACTTTTGCATGAAAAAGAAATTATTGCAGGGGGTATTTATGGTTGGTTTCAGCGCCTCAGTCATAATTTCTACAGGAACTGGAATCAATATCAAGATATTTGCTGAGATCTGGGTATATATATATATATATATATATATATATATAATGTGTGTGTGTGTATAGCATGTGCAGATACCAGATTTTAGGTAAAAACTGAAATAGATGAATTGCCAATTAATTTATTATTGTATTCCTCAATTAATCAGTGAACTCTTTTTTTTTTTAAACAAATGTCAAAGAAACTTGAGATGTTTTCTTGTTCCTTCATATTTTCAGCGCTCAGACCGAGGTCTAAAATATCTTCTGTTCACCATCATATAGCATAAAATATTTCATTTGAGAAACTGCACCCAGAAAATTGTTGTTAATGTTGTAAGCTCTAAAGTTGCTAAGCATGCTATATTTGTATCAAATATCAACTCACTGATGGATTACTGAATCATTTACTCCTGGTTCTAATGCCTAGATTCATGCTCGGTTGGCCTTAATTGTTGTAATGCCTTCATATTCCCATTTCCAGATTTTAGCACTTAGTTAATTCAGAACATACAAACTATGAAATGTCACATAAATGATTGTCAAGACTTAGAAAAAAGAGACACTTCTGATTAACCAGAAGCGATCTTTACACTGACAGGTCCCTCTTTCTAAACGTCTACTGAGACTAGCCATCTCCCACCCTGACTTCAGCTTCACTTTGCCGGAATCGTGTTATTGTTTCATCTCGAAATACGTGCTGCTTCCCTAAACAAGCATTACTCTGACATGACTCAAATGTACCCTTGATGAAATGGCAGTCTCTCAGGTTCAGACCAGTTCCTGAAAGAAATTATGTCATCATTACAACAAGTGACACAGAACAAATCTTCCTTTCTATGAGGCACTTTGTTCTGGCCTGTGAATGTCCACGGACGGCTGCTTAGAGAAGGCGCGTTGATCACTTCTCACAGAATAGCCTGCGTTTTTCTGCAGCCCACAGAGAGAAATTGGTGGCATTTTCCCTCCAACACCCAAGCTTTTCCCATAGCCCCCGGAGCAAAGTTTCCCGTCGCTGGTTTTAGGTCAGCGTGCAGTGTGACTGACTGGTGCTCTCACAATAACTCTGGCCAACGTGTGTCATGATAATCCCTTAGTTATGCAAATCTCCCCGTCTAGAGTCATTTGTGATGAGTTTGAAAGTAAAGAAGGCAGCACAATGTAGGTCGCTATCTTGTCCCGATTTCTCCACATTTGTCAAATGAGGCTGAAATGTCATGTTAGCAGCACTCCAGTAGCTGTGGATTAAAGCCTCTCTGAGCTCAAACTACAACCTGATCAAGAGACTACCACAAAGCACACTAACTGTCTGGGACGTACATTTTTGCCGCCAGTTTTATGAATTAATGTAAACTAGACATAAGGCAAGGATAGAGGGATATTGTTATCGTCTTAACCAGATTAACTATAGTCTGCTTGGAGTGAATAAACATTACTAGAAAGTGTGTCAGGCTTTTCAGAGCAGTAAGCGCAAGGCAAGAGCTTCAGACAATAACACAGGGGTCATTAGCATTGCATTAATTTGGCCAACTGAGCAGGCAGCGAAAGTGTGCAGTCAAGGCATGTGTGTCTGGGTGTATGTATGAGTGAGAGTGTCTGGGGATGAGCAGAGGAGGGGATGAGGAGGAGGAGGGGTGTTGTTGCATGATGGTGAGTTCCCCCTTTACTGAAGCTTTGACCAAGGGGCAGACAGACGGGGGAGGAGGAGGTGGAGTGGGAAGACAGGATTGTGTGAAAATATGTTTGGGGTTTTTTCCAGCAAATGAATTGTTTTGACTGGTGGAAAAATGGTGTGAGATGAATTCTGTGAAATCTCAGGGGGGGCCCTATCATAATCAGATTCAGTCCCATGAAGGGAAATTAGACTCAGCAAAGTGACTGGTCAGTCAAAACAACACAGAGTTGTGACATGAATATGAGGGGAATCAAACATGTGGGAAGCAAATCAGCTTATGGGGGATTGTGCGTGTATCCAGACAGCGATTTCATCAACACAGGACAATAAAAAGCAGCTGTCAAGTACAGTAGAGCTGTCTATCTATCTGTGGGAATATCCACTATATCTACACCATGTGATATGTGATGATCGAAGCAAAAAAGATCAAGTCCAAAGACAATATTCGCAAATAAGTGCCAATGATTTGTTTTTTGTGTTTTTCCCCTCAGCATCTTTAACGCGTCACGGTACGTGTCAACCCTTTGATTTGACAGTCGTTCACCGGAATATGTCCCACACCTTTTCGCTCTCTCTGACGATCACCTAACACGTAAAATATCACCCAGAACAGCGCGGCGTGTTATTTAAAATAAACCACTCCTGCACACTCCCACCCCCCCGAGAAGGAGCTAAAAGAGGGGCAGTTTTTATATCGGCATCCTTCCAACGTGCCACAAAACTCCTGTCAGTGAACTGTAAGCCACACGACACGTGCTTATTATGAATGGTCTAATTTAGCTCACCTTACCTCCTCCCTGGGCGGTGAGAAACACAAAACCCCTTCTGTGTCTTCAGCCTCCCGCGACAGAGCGAAGCCGTGAGCTGCGGTTATTCACGTGGAGTCCCCGCTCAGAGCGCCGAACCTCTTGCACTTGCCTCCGATGCCTCTCTCAGCCACCGGTCCTCTCCTCTCTCTCTCCCACCAGTTCACCGACATACAAACACACACACAGGCGGGGGCGCGCAGCAGCACCCGGAGGCGTGCGCACGCCCATTGCGCGCACTGCAGCGCCGCTGCTGATGTATGGTGGCCTAAAGGCAGTGAACCATTCCAGAAAACTGTCATACAAATACATACAATAGTGCTTTACCCCCCCTGAAGCCTCAAAATCATAGATGGACAACATCTGGACAAGCTTCTTTTTTTAAGTTTTTCTTTTAATATAAAAAAGCTAGACTGTATATTTTAAAGGCCAAACGATGATCCTTTTTATTATTATCTAACAGCGGGGAGTGGCTTTTTCATTTAACTGTTTTCTCGCTGTTTGCTTTAAAAAGGCGCCAAGTACAAGAAAAGCTCAACGCTGAAATACGTACAATTTTTCCATTAATCGGGCTGAAAAAAATAAAAGATTACGTTTAAATAAAAAAAAAAAAACTAGAGTCTGATTCACATATTAGTCAAATATAAGTGCTTTCACCTTTCAGGGAATTCCAGCTGTTCTGGAAACTAATTGCTTAAAGACAGTTTCATGTTCTGAAGCATGACAGTTTTTCCTGCAGGCAGGTTTGCGCTCATAACCATATAGCAGCAGCCCGTGGGATCAACTGAGACCTTTGCCGGATGAGGTCATGTGACGTTAAAAGGCACACTTTTATCTCAGACTGCTCTCTTCTATCACTGCACATTACACACATGCATTATCTGAGGCTTAGCAATGGTATCCATCTGTAGCCGTGGAATCACACAAAGAGTAAGTGACGTAGTTTTTACGCGGATAAGCCCGGTTTTGGCAAAGAGACAGTTTGTGGTCTGCCATGCAGGAGCCGGTTGACTGAGATTAGCTAAAATTAGGTTGTGGCATAAAATGAAAAGGGGTTTATAACGTATATGTGAAATCACCTGAGGGAAAAAAAAACCCCCAATTATGATCGTAAAAAGCTTAAAGAGCTACAGAATCACCTTTAAGCTTGAAAAGCGCAAGTCCCCCACCGCAGTACACTATTTTCCAACTTAGCCAGCATCCCCTCTTTAGTTATATGCGAAGAGTTTCTTTGATTTGCTTATATAGTGTTAGAAAAAGACAGAAAACTGAGGCGTGATTCCCCAGTGGGAAACGCTCCAATATCCTCCCCGTCATCATCTTAAGGGGGCCAGGCCTGGCCCCCTTAAGAATTCTCACCAACATTTGCCTCCCCACACGGGGAAAATACTGTAATTGTCATTGCCTCTTATTTAAAACTGCCTCCAGACATGTCTGCATACGTCTTGAATCTCATTAAAATATTCTCTTAATTTCCCCCATGCACATTATCTGTAAAATACTCAAAGGGATTTTCACAAGTTCAAGGATACAGCACCACAGAGGCAGAGTATATAACACTTTGAAAGTTGCAAAGTGAACGCCGTCAAGGCTTTGTGTTGAAAAGCAAAACCCATTAGAGGAGACGCTGTGTCTGCCTCACTGGCACCGCCAATTACGGTGCCTTTTACTACAGTGGATCCTTGAAGTCCTCTGCTCACTCAGATGCAAAACTTTACGGCACAGATACTGTGCGGGAGAGAAAGTCATCTCTCTCCGTGTTTACGCCACTATTATTCTTTATTCTGTACAGATCAAACCGTGCACGGCACCAACAAGCCAACCATGAAACGATGTTGTCCACATCAGAGGTAATTATTAACTCACACAGCTTGAACAAAGGTCAGCAGCCCGAATCCTATAGGAAAACACAGCAGTTTAAAAAACAGCATCAGACATCAGATGCTCCATTTTTTCCAAAGTTTTCGAACTTATTCACAATTTGTAAGTGTAGTCAGTGCCAGTGCTTCAAATAGGGTGTGACTGAATGCAGTGCAGTGGCATTTGTTTGCACTGGTTTGGTTGTTCTCAGGTTAAAGCTGGGATATTAATATATTATGTGATTGGTCCTTATCTGGGAATGAACGGGGAAATTTATATGATTTGTTATTGCTGAAATAAATGTTACTTATTCATTTATTTCCACTGGATATTTTTATTTTAAATTTCAAGTAAGTTGTTGACCGTCATATAAAGAGCCGATGAACCCCTAACACTGTTCCTCTGCTCGGTGTATTGGCTGTGCATCACTCTATCAGTTGCTTTTTTCCCCTTTCAAAACATTGCTATCATGTTTTTGCAATTGAGCAGCTTAAATCTTATCTTAACATCATTCGTCGGCTCCAAAACTAATTAAGTACTAATGAGCTGGGTTTATTAGCTGCAGATAAATGTGAGGTGTAATTGAGCAGCAGCCACTTGGAGGATAAACTGTTGTTACATGAAAGCAAAGATGAGAGAAGGCAGTATCTGTCGAAATCTCCTCAGGATCCATTTCGGGTATAGACCAAAGAAACATATTCATATTTACAGTCTGGAGGTTTGGCCAAAGGTGCAAAAGAAATCAAATTACTGATGTAATTACAGCTGCGGGACAAGTTCATGAGTCAGAGCTGTTTACATCAGGGGAGGATGCATTTCCTCTCTGTCTGCTGTGTAATTACATTACATGACTTCTCTGTATTGAGAGGGAGCAGCCTTTAAAGCCTGTCTAACCATGTTAATACACAGGGGGCAAAAACCTGATGGGAATTCACAAATACAACATAGGGACAACCTGTGGATGTTAGTCTTCATGTGACTTCATGGCCATTCAATATGGTGTTCTGGATTTCCCATTAGAAAGCTACCTTTGCTCATTTATCACTATGCTCCTTGTAAAATTAGTAAAATAAGTTGCTGCTGAAATAAAAGAAAAAAAATTCTCTTTGTTGTGGTGACTCATTCCAGCCACAGGAATGGGTTTTTTAAACTATCTTAAAGGCTAAAGAGGACTTAAAATGGTTTTTAAAAAATCCCTAATAATAATAACAATCATAAAATTAAACGTAAACTTAAAATTCTTATTCTGGGTGTTTAATCCTTATTTATGTTTTACTGTGCCTACGTGCAGCTCTGCTCATCCTTTTTTATCCTTTTTCCTGTTTAAGGCCACCTTCTTTGCTTCCCCTCTCATTGATATCACACAAAGAGCCAAGAGTACAAAAAACCCTGAGTTTCAGAAACTGAGTTTTGAGCAGCCTAAGCTTCTTCTTTTTTTTTTTCTTTTTTTTTACAGAAATGACTTGTGCATACACTGATCTTATTATCTGAAACTTATTATCTGAAGCATCCACCACTTTAACAGTATACAGTTATGGTCAGTAGTTTTCATACACTCATGGGAATCATGGCATGAATGTCATGGAAAAAAGGCTTTTAATGATTTCTTTAAACTGTTTAAATTGTTATTTTTTTTCCAGGATAGGATACCACATCTTTAATTACATATTTAATGACCTTTAAAAAGAAGAATTGGGTGCACAAATTTGAATTTATTCTCGATATTCCCTAATCCACTCAGGGTCAAAGGTAAACACACGCACACCCACCGATATTTGGTTAAATGTCCTTTAGCAGGTTGCACCTTGACAGAAGACTTTTGGTTGCCATCAATAAGCTTCTGGCATAATTCTGGTTGCATACTTGAGCACTCTTCTGGGCAGAATTGGCTGAGTGTATTTAAAGTGTTTGGTTTTCTGATAAAGATCTGGCTTTTAAGCACATCTACATAATGTCAACAGGGCTGAGGTCAGACTGTTGGGAAGGCAATCCCAGCAGCTTAATGCTAGCCTGCTTTATCCGTTTCTAAACCAGTTCGGAATGTGTGTTTGGTATCATTGTGCTAAATTCCTTTCAGGAATTTAGATGCACTCTAAACTTCTAGAATGGGATTTACTTGTACGAGTCTTCTTGTTTACATACTAGACGTAACACAAAATCCTTGCTTTCGGTAGAATCTGCATAAGGCGAAAGTAAACAAAACATCAGCAGCTGGTATAGGTGGAATAAGCAGCAAAAGGCTGTTTTTGTACACAGGAAAGAACTCATGCCTTTTCCTCAGATTCAGATACTGCAGAATAGCTCGCTCCCAACACTACAAGCAAAAGGCTGAAATTACTTTAACTATTTAATCCAAGAAGCCAGAGATGATTTTCATGATTGTCTCATTTCTACTTGCAGTGAAAAATGTTTATGAAACTGTTTTTATGCTATATTCATTCAGCGCCACCATATTGCTTTTATTTGCTCTGCCCTTTTGCTAAATTCTAGATAAAACAACATATTTGAATGACCTATAAGGTGTACCATTTCAGACTACCAGTGACGCTGTTTGTTGTGTCCTCTACTGTTTTTGGCCACGGATATGTTTTCATGCGTGTAAGCAGTTGGTGGAGAGCTGTGTCAGAGCACTGTGTTTATGCTGCAGGGAAATGCCATCCATCACTGGCCAGAACTTTTACCCAGGTGCCTGAGCACAGCCTTGTACAGTCATCTCGTCTCACATTCTTCTCTGTTATGACAGGCAGCTCAGGGAAAGGCCTTCAAATTATATTCCCATGGAAAATACACCCCTATTTTTTAAAAAAAACAACAACATATATTTGAGAGAAAAAAGCGCACACTCACACTGACCACACGTATATCTCTCCTCGCACTGCTGCTCAGAAGTTTGGGGTCACATAGAAATGTCCTCATTCTTGAAAAGAAAGTGTGTTTGTTTTACCATGAAAGAACATTAAATTGCATTGAATTAAATGGTTAGTTTACAAAGCCAAGATGTTTTTCCTAATTCAAGTTTATCATGCTAAAATACTAGTGGATCATTTATAAAAAAAAAAAATCCAGTTATACTGGAACAACTGCAAACTCTTGGCTGAGCTTCTGGAGCATCAGTATTTCTAAGTTATGACTGTAATCTTGAAATGCCAAAACACAAAAAGCCATCACAATATTCCTGTTAAGTATTCCTGGGGAAATGAAGGCTAATCCATGCAGGAAATTGACATCAAACTGAAGATTTCATACAATGATGTGTGCTCTTCACTGAGCTGTGCCAATTGGCTAGAACAGAATGACACGAATAGAAAAAGAATGGGGAGGCCTCGGTGCACAACTGGGCAAAAATAGACAAGGAACGGGAACCTCAGACGATGCTGGTCCTTTAGGCAGGATTGGAAAGAAAAAGCCATATCAGCGACCGGCCACTGAGAGAAGTGATTAAGGCTGGCCAGCGAGTCCAGATACTGGGAAGAAAGTGTTACTTACACACACAGATCTAACTTAGAGGCATTTGGGCCAAACAAAACACCATCTGTGAGATGCAGAACAAAGGAAAAGATGCTTTAGGGTTACTTGAGTTCATCTTTCAAGCATGGTGGAGGAAATGCAACAATTTGGCTGCAGTAATGTGTGAAATCTGTGCGGGATAAAAGGGATCTGAAACCAGGGAACAGCTTGTGGGAGGCACTTACATGATCGAGGGTTTAAATGTCTCCAGATCTCCTCACCAAACTCACAGCTAGGATGGGAGTGCAGAATTGTGTTAGAACAATTCTTTAAGTTACATGTAAAGAAATAAACTACTCCTATATTAAAATATATATCCTGTTCATGTGTTTCCATGGAAAATGTGAAATTTTCTGTTTGTGACCTGAAACCTTTGAGAGATACTGTATTATGTGCCCAAGTAACAATTTTTCAAATCAGAATGAGCTAATCAAGCCAAGCACCCTGGACAGTGAGCCAAGAAAGTGGGGGGTGAATATCACTTCAGATCTCTGCAGTCGTAATTACGCAGTCGTTGAGTACTTGATAGCCTCTTCCCTCCACCTCCTCACTTCCTGGGATGAAGTAAAGAGAAGCTGCGGCTTTCCTCCGATCACAATAATCTAATCTTCATACAATTAGGAGGCAGAATGCAGCGCAGTTCAGTAGTGGGTTTTAATTACACTCTCAAACATTCTTTACATGGGACCAACAAGAGATGAGTGGAATTATATTAATCTGGGTTATATCTGTGTTGGCTGCAGGCCCTCTGGGAGTAACCGACACAATGTCGTATCAGTAATACGGTACGTGACCAGGTTAGGCGCCGAAATGGACGCCTGCAATGCATTTATGTGCAGCAAAAGTAGCAGCGTACGAAAATCATTTTACATCCCAGCCAATCAATAAGCAGCCATCTGTTTTAATCCAGCCCATCAGATAAACCCTGTGTGATTTCAACAAACGGTACAGTGCAGTAGAGTCGGGACTAAAACACAGCACTTCAAGGTGGAAAGGGTGAAAGAGGCTTTTGAGAACAGGCATCAAAGGGAAAGAGGGCACACTAAAGACAGAGGAGAAAATGTGAGTAGCCTGCAGGGATTCCAGAAAACTGAACAATAAAAGCACACAATGATAAAAGCGCTTGAAACAACTGAACTAAAAATACTCTGCAGTTTAAATAACACATAAAAATTCACGCTTTGTGACAGTGAGGCTCTAGCTGGATCCTTATCACAATTTACATACACGTGACAAAAAAAACAACATAAAAAACCCTTGACCCCTAGGGCCTCTCTGTTAGGCTGTGTTGGTTTTTTTGCAGGTTAAACATACTGCAGAGACTTTGAGATGATGAAGATGGCTGTGCGGATGCAAGTTATCTATGATAAGAATGAAAAACTGTAGAAAATATTCCTTAACAGCCAGAGGACATTTTGGAGTCTTAAACAGCACTTCATCAACAAAATACCAACTGAGTGACATGTACAATTAATCCCAAAGCCCACTGAAGCTGCTGTGGTAGCCTAGCACCTTACTAACACACTGAGGTGTTTTCCCCATAGACATCTTTATTTTTTATCATCATATGTAAATTGTACTGACATACTTTATAGCTCTGTAACGCTTCATGTGGGCCCCTCGTGTATCAGTGTTACTCTTATCAAAATACAATTACACAGTTTAGCAGTAGCTGTATTTGTTGTGCAAATTTTAGTTATTAATTTTAGACTTTGTTTCTTAACAATGCAGTTTTACAAGTTATACATTTACTCAACAACACATGAAGTCCATCTATATATATATATATATATATATTCTTTTTATGTGAGAATATAAATACTGGTTTGTGAGGATGTACTGGTTTTCAGTATTTTAAACAAAAGTAAATGATCAGTAAATATCCACATGGTGGGAAGATCATTGTTAATGCCACCGTTACTAGCTTATCTGCGAAATAAAGTCTTTGTGTTCTATGTTTGAAAGGAACATCAAAGGAGATAAAGTTATCAGAATGTTAAGTTAGAACATCGACACCACTTTTACCAATATTTATCAAGTCCCAGCAGCTAGTTAGCTAACGTTAGCTTTAAGTCTTAAATTGAGAACAGGTAGTTTTTTTTCCCAGGCAGATTCTGGATTTTATTGCCTTTTGAAGAATCCAGACAAATTTCAGTCTTTAGTTCAGTCTTTAACCTAAGCCAATTGTCGGCTGGAGATAACTGAGCATCTGCAATACAAAATCGGCATTCATTTTGGCAAAGAAGTCATTTAAATGTTAAACTAATGCCATCAGCTGCTGTAGAATCTCTACTCAGGGAGCTTCTAAATCGACAAGCCATTTAAAAGATCTTCTTTAAATGCTATGCTAAGTCAAGTGTTATACATCGGATAAATCTTCATTGCCACAGATGTTGGCACATTTAAACTAAAATCACATCACAGTGTCAAGTGAGAGTGAGGAGGTGGCATTTGGCATGTTGTATACATTATCTACTTGTGCACATACATAATGTTCTTCAGAGCTACAGGGCAATAAAAATGACACTTGGACCTCGGTAAGTTTCCAGGTTCGTGTGGACCAGAAAAACGTGGCTCGAGTGGAATCTAAAACTTGGACGAGTAAAAGGGCAGACCATTATACATATCAACCCTGAGCCTGGCCCAGTCAGTCATCTTCTGGGTGGAGCTTTTCTCTCGGGTCAGGAAACGAGCTGCCTTCTTCAGCTTGTGCTCATTCCTCTCTAGGTAACGTAAGCCCTCAGCCTGCAGTGCGTTGAGCTTCTCTTGGCGGTTCTCGTCTAAGGAGAAATCTTCGCTCATGTAGGGGTTGAAGCGAAAGTAAGTGTTTGGAGGAAGGAAGGCGTCGAGCATGGCGTGAACCTCTGGAGGGGGAAGGAGAAGTAAGAGTGAGGTCATATAAGAGAGAATAAAAAAAAATTAAAACACAATTCACTTCATACTGCCTTACGAGGGGCTAGCAAAGTCAAACCTTATCTATCAGCGCTGTTATAGGATTACAAGTGTCACTGTGTAAGCGCTCAGGGCTAGAGTGTGAGGTAACACCAAGTGAAAATGTCTAGCCTGTCTATCACGGCTGTTTTCATCTGCCTTGCATGAGCAGTTTAAAATCAACATCCTACAAATGCAAACAAACAGGCAGCGGGTAACAAAACAGGCCTGAAGCACCCAAAAAGGTTTCTGTCTGAGTTCCCACAGTATTAAAACCAACCGTCTCCAAGGCTCTGCAAAACTCTACAAGGAGTAACTTATCTGGAGGTGATCTGGAGAGTTTTTATAGAGCAAATCAGTGTTAGACTACTGTGTGCTGAAAAGTTATACACAGAGACAAGAACAGCTTACTCACAAGAGATAATGCATGTGGTTAAATCAGAGATGAACCTTGTTTTCATTACTTTAATAAAGCACTCGTTATTCAAAATTTTATACTGTCAATCATAAACAGTTTGGTCTTGTGCAGTGAGCTGGATGCCAACTGCTAAAAAGTGTTCTACTATTTTCCCTCTGCAGAAAGGATTAGTTGTTAGATAGTGATATCATCACCTTCCTAGTGAAAGTCCCTTTTACCTTTCACCTACCAAATATGGAAATCCAAACACAAAACAATAACACAAAGACTCCAGAATTGCTGCAAACCTTTCAGACTCGTTTCTGTGTCTTGTAAGACATCCATGTATTCACCAAACAAACTGAAACATGCAACCTGTTTGCTTAAACACAGGATACTGTGTTTAAGCAAACAGTTTGCACGTATATTGGATGTACAAGGTCTTTATAAAAGGAACAGCTGTTTCAAGAACGAGTGGCCCAAGGTCATTTTTCCAAAACACGTCTGAAGATATATAAAAAGTAATATTCTCCATCCTTGTCACTGAAACCCTATTAGATCTGCTTTATCTGTCCGCAACAACAAACACAGCTAAGCTTGATACACCAAAGACAAACTAGGAGGCTTGCGAGCACTAAAGCTTTTGAAAAAGAGGAAATCTGTGATAAACACTCTTTCTAATCTGCTGTTTCTAAATAACAAAAGCCCGCAAGAGAGCTAGGAAAGGGATTAATCCCAAAATACAGGACGAACAAGTGCAGAGAAGCATCTAGGTCACACACACACTGCACCACAGCAGCAACAGGGAGGGGAACAAGCCAAATTTAGGCACAGCAGAAGTGCCCATGTCTAGAGGTGATAAGGAGACAAAGAGGTTGCCGCTACAAAGGGCCACAGTGGGATTTATCTAGAACAAAGTCGACTTGCGGTGCAGTGTTTTCTAAAAAGATACCATCAAAAATCCTAAATCTCCCCCTTAGAAAAGAAACAGAAACAGGGAATGATCACTGCTAATGTACATTTATTTAATCTTCTTGTGTAGAGGAAATACTATAAACAGACCTGAAACAACACTGCAAACAAAGGCAGTTCAGTTCACAGTTTTTTGTACTGCAGCCATCTTTACACTATGACTTAATCCTGTCACGGCAAGTTTCAGGCTTTCATCACTCCTTGGTTGACACAGGTGTGCTTTAGAATTTAGTTGTACATTTAGCAGCTGTCAAAGCTGTGAAACACTGGCGATCACAATAGGTCGCCATCATTTTGCGGTGCATCCTTACCTTCAGTGTCTGTCGCACTGCTGATGACGTTGGTGAGTTTTGTTTTGAGGCTTGTATATGCAGCGTTGCTTTTGCCAGTAGATTCAAAGCGACCCGTACCGAGCGAGACCACACACTCCAGAGGCGTGTCAGGCCACAAGCACTGGCACTCATGTATAGCAAGTGCTGTGGGGTTGTTAATCAGTAGACCTCCATCCTGTGAAAAAACAACAACAAAAAACCCAAAAGTGCTGTTAGGCAACCTGTTTACAGGCTAGGTTTGGTGTTTCATGCCAACACCAAAGTCAGTGAAACCAAATAATTGGGGTTTGAAACCTTTCATGGATTTTAACAGTCAATAGACAAAATTTCAGAAGAACATCTGATAAAATGAAGAGGAAAAATAAAATCAATCAATCAATCAATCAATCAATGTGCAGCTTTAGTGCTGCTTGTAAGTCTATTAAACAAAGAGTCCCAGCATTTCCCCTCCCCTCACAGTCTCAGTCAGACTTGCTTTGATATCGAACAACTGCCCATGAGTGCTTTCGCTTTGGATCCATATTGTACCCAAGGCAGTGGGGGAGTAACTGGAGAGGCTGCAGAATTGTTGAATAGGCATGAGGCTGAGGGGCCGCAGGGCTGGCACCAGGATCAAACACACAAGGGCCCGTTCTCATTAAGGAAGCCGAGCTTGGGGGGGTTGGGAGCCGCAGGGCCCCAAATGTCTAGGGACACAGTAGAGCGAATGGTGCTTGTTTACATGGCCGTGTACACACATGTTTGATCGAGAGCACATGCTCAGTGCATACAATAATGTGTGCATTTCTGATAGCGTGTGGCATACGTACACACACACACACAGCAATGGGGGAAAACACCTCGCGTGTATAAATTTGAGAGTGCGATATGGAAAACTGTTCCATTAATCCAACATAAAATTGCAAAGCTCTGGCTATTGTAGCTGGACTGGAGGAAAAGCTCCCGTTACAACTGAAAAACTTAATGTACAAGTTCTCTACGAAAACCTGGAGTGCTAAAGAGAATTGATTTGGTATTAGATAACAGTAAAACAAGTTTAAGGGTTTACTGACACACTTGCAGCTCAGCTATGATTTACTTAGACACAGAGTTCTCTGCGTCAACTGCACTGTCAGCAGCTGATAAAAGCTGTGCTGACACAGATCAAGCAAGTCTGTGTCATCAGTTCATACTATAATGAGAAATGCAAATAAATACAATTTAAAAGACACATTTTCCATTAAAAAAAAGAAAGAAAGAAAGGCACACAAAACCTCCCAAAACATTTTAATGATATTTGAGTAGAAACAAAGGTTATGATTGATCTGTTCAGTTTGGACAAAGAGCCAGCTGCCTTTGTATTAATCATAAAGGCATTCATTGACCACAGATATCATGAGTTACAGGCTATAGCTGGTGTTGTAATAATGAATCAGATGGATAAATAACTTCTGGTTTTATTGTCGTAAAATAAAAAGTGAAAAAAAAATCTTCATTGGAAGGTCAAATCACAGAGTAAGGTGGTGGATAAAGACAGCTGCAGACATGAGCAGTCATTCCTATTACACTAATTTCAAGTACTGCACACTGCCTGGAGGATGCAAAGACAGTAGTTTCTACTGTGTTCTACTGTCCCGTGGATGAGTGCATGGATTCCCAAAAAATGTTCAGGCATTTGTTCGTCCACACGGAGCTTAGCTGGGCTCAAGCAGACCCGTGCATACTCACAGATGGGGAAACTAACACTTTGCTGAACTCGCATTACGTTTCATTCCTATCACAGTATTGATATAATTATGATTCTGTTATGATTATTACAGTAGTTTATATATTGCATGCCAATTATTAATGATGACATTGATATCAAGAAAAGAAATCAAGAAAAAAAAAATCCCTATAAAAGCACAAATTGTGTATTTAATCACCATATTATGGTCTCAATTTTTCTGTGTGTTATTTCCATTATTCAACTTGTCTCTTTGCTTAATTGTTGCCGCTCTCCTCGGCAAGTTTCTTCAGTTTCACCAGACTTCAGTTCACTTTATCTTCATTGAAGCAACACCACGAGTAGGCGTGAAGTACTGACTCTGGTAAATCAATCTGGGGAAGGAATTTATTTAGACTACCTACATGATTCAATAAAACATCTTCATTTGACACTAGTGTGTTAAACCCATTGCAGGAGGAAGCTTTACACAATGCTGCTAACATTTTATTCTAACAGTTTGTATAGTTCACTTTTTCAGGCATTCTCTCATAAACAATGCAGGGGGCTAATACCACACCAATAAGCAGATCAAGAGAAAACTGACTAATTTCATGACATCTCCTTACTTTTCTGTGATAGTCAACTAAACTTTTTCAGGTTTTGAATACCTGCTTGGACCTAGCATACATTCTGAAGACATCACCACAGACGTATTTATCAAGGACGAATGGAATAACTGAGAAAATGTGACACATGTTCAGTCAAAGAGCCATTAGAGGTCAATAACATCTGTACAAAAGAATGGCAGGATAACCTTTGCAATAGTTCTCTATGGTTTTATGCACAGAGTAAGTAAACCAGCTGACGTATAACAGGTTAGTATTGGTTACTAGGTTAACTGGTTAAGTCACAGCCCAAGTGAATACTGGACTAGACCATTAACGATAAAAATGGGGGAAGGGGATTTTTTTTCCTTTATTTAAACACAAATTGATTTATATGTCATTATGACCCTGATGAAGGCCACAAGCCGAAACACGTTGGTCAGTTAATAAAGTTGTTCCTCTTTACCTTCCTGCATCCTCTCCATGCACCTTGGAAGTAGGTGAAGTTGTGCCAGAATTTTTTGTTGCTATTTATGCACAGAGTGACAGACATAAAGATAGAAAGACACTGTCCAAGCATTAAACTACTGCAGTGGTTAAAATTTAACTAACATGAAAAACTACAAAGACACGTGTGTCTAATAATCTGTTATGATAATGTGTAATCAATCATTACTACGATGATCTAAAAGTTAGTTGCTGAGATAATAATTAGAGCCAGAGCCTCAGAGAGCACCATTTAACTGGCTGAGATGGAAGTCATACAAAGAAGGCTTCACTCTGTGACAGAGCATAGAAGAACTGCTGAGGTGGCCGTTTGTCCAAAGCACATCATTATGCACCAGTAGGTTGTCTGGCAGACCGAGAAATGAATCACATAAAAAAAAAAAAAGAAAAAAAGAAAAAGAAGAAAATGCCTGGATTGGATGTGCCCGTAATAGAGACTTAGGGGAACTTGCTGCACTGGGCACCAGTCAAACCCAGCTGGTAACAAAACAACTAAGCAGTTTTCTTATCACTCACCCCAGTGTGAGAGGCTCCATTTTCTGAACTCTGCGGCAATGATGGCAACAGTCCGGGTCCAGTTATGGCTTCTTTGTGCTTAATAGCTGGGGGCAAGTTTCAGAGGCGCAGTGGTCGCGCTTGCACACAGTGCCAGGGCATATAACTTTAAAAGCAGACTGTGCAATGGTTGTCTGAGCGAGGGACTTAATGCTTTAGCTTGTCTGCATCTCAGTGCACCTGCTGGACGAGCCCAGAGCGGGTAAAAAAGGTCAAGGCAATTATGAAAAATATGTTTTTGATAGAAAGACCTATTGCACCACTGAAAGACTGCTAGGCTTTCTTTCTGTATTCTCTCTCTTTAAAAAAAAAAAAAAAAAAGTCATTTGTATAGTCATCTTTTTTACGCAGGTGTCCAAACAGGCTGGTAGTACCCCGACTTTCCAACAGAAGCACTATTTAACATTATTACTGCAAAAACAACTTTTTAACCATTTAAAAATAAGTGAAACTGTGAAAAGAATGTTAAGAAGAAACAGACATGACTATATTAAAGACTATAATGTAGTGTGTTGCAGAAAAATCTAATGAAGTTGGCATGCTTACTAGCTACTGCCTGGTTGCATTCTAATGTAATTTTCTCAAGACATCATACATATTGTCCATCTGTCCAACACCAGAGGAGCAGACTTGCCCAGAGATCATGTTGCCTTTTTATATGCTCTACTATTTTGACCTCTTGTCCTACAGTCAAGGGCAGGAAGTCGATAAATTGAATGGCAAAAGCTAGAACCAGAAGATGAGCGAGTCAGCTAGAGTTTGATTTTAGCCTTGCAAAGCTTCCTGTACTTATGCTTCCTGGAATGCTAGGCCAGGTGAGTTTGCAAGTTGAGACTGCATAACTTCTGCAGCCAATCATCACAAGGTTTGGTTGTTGGATTATTTGAATACGACAGTACTGTAAGGCAATGGCAGACACAAACAACAGTTGCTTTGACAATAATTTTACACATTTTTTTTTTTTAAAGTGTTGCTAAAAGAAAAAAGTAGCATTACTTGGGATTTGTTGCATGCTATTGCAGGACAGCAGCAACTCCTGATAGACTAAGATACTCTACACACTGTTTTTATCAAAGTCCAACCGATAGAGGACTTTTTATACTAATAACGAGATCTGGCAATTTAAAAATTCAATACTCCAATGTACTGGACAACAATTTTTTTTCCACAAATTTCCCTAACAACTCTTACACGTATTATTTATTCACTCGTTCACGCTCTGCCCGAGTCTGCTCAGATTAGATGACTGTTGTGTTTGCAGCTTTCCAAACCAACAGTAAAATCGCAGAGAACCCTCTGGTGGACAAACTGTGCAACATCAACACTTATAACATGGTTGAAAGGTGAAAAGTCTTTTTTTTTTCTTTAACTTTTTTCATTTTCATTCATTGGCCAATGCAAATACCAATACTTTACCTTTTTACACTGGCCAGTACTACATTTTCACACAAAGATTCTTGAGGCCAGAGCACATCTGGATGATGAATTAAGCTGAAACTATGATCCACTTGGGACAAACTGCAAATAAGGCTGCATGCAAAATGGCACCACTCAAGCCGTCTGTCAAACACGCAGCATGACGCGAGGCAAAGGTCACTTCCATTTACGAGGATTTAGAGCTGTAATGCTGCTTATACTCGAAATGACTCAATGTCACTGTAAACAGGAATGCCATGTGTCTACAGACTAATGTCCTCAGAGAGTACACCCCTGTCAGTAGCAATCATTTAACCCCCTTTGAGGTTAAATTCTCTATCAGATAAAGAGGAATGCCAACTCTGAATTCTGGCTTTCATAGAAGCTTAATGATTTCCTGTGACAGTGTTTGAGTCTTTCTTCCGGTGTTATGCGTTAGTTACTACTCTGAGGATCAAAGCTCGTTTAGCCTCGCCTTTGCCCTTCAGGGTCTAATGGCTAATTCACAAATGTGCTCATCACTTCTATGAGTCTGTATGCAAATATACCAAGTTTTCACCTAATTGGGGCTCCCACACCCAAGGGGACATTTTATCAAAAAACCGAATGGCTTTTAAAAGATGTTGTTCTTACAGTATATTCTGGAATAAAAATTTCTCTCAGTTAAATGAATAATATTGAGATTTGCATGATTTATTTACACTGCTGCTTAAAAAAAATGTCTCCACTGTCATTAACTTTTGGGAGCTTATCTTCATTGTGTCAGTTTAAGCTGCATTATAGGGGGAAGAGCTGATTTGAATAGCAAAGAGGTGCTATCGTGAGATCACTAAAAGTCATTTCACGCCCCAATGTATGTCAGCTCCCATTAGCAGGGACAGCAAACTTCATCCTATTCATCCAGCCTGTGCGCCTCTGCATCCCTCTCCCTCTCTAACCCGTGGGTAAACCTTCAATACTCATTTGTGGAAGGGTTCATTATGAACGACCACAACACAGAAAAGGAGGGAGCGTCAGCTTAAATCTAAATGAGGTGAACCTTTTGAAATAGAGCCTGGTGTAGCATTCAAATCTCAGCTCCGGGGAGAAGCTTTAGTCATTACACTTTCTTCTTTTGCTCCTCTGACAGGGATGGACTGAGGAGCACTAAGCTCTGTAGTAATTTGTTATGACGCCCCGCCAATGAGGCTCCCTTCTCACAAATGATTAATTAGGGAAGAATTACATAAGTCATGGACATCCAATTACGTCTGTCACAATACCAGAATGTTTTCCAGAGATGGTCGTTCACTTGATAAGCAGATAATTAGGCTGCCAGGAAAAAACAACAACAACTATGAATCTTCCAAATCAATTCATACCATTTGCACACAAAATGAAGCCATCCCAGTCACTGCCTGTGCAATCAGAGAAATAAATCTGCTCATTGACCAAAATGAATTCCCCAAATGGTTTCCAATACACATAAAAAGCATCATTGTGATCTGCAAGGATGGAACTGAAACGGTGTGAGCACCAGTCCTAAATGGCGGCCAGGTCAAGTCAAAGGGCTTCATGCCATATTAAGTAATTCCATGGACTAGCTCTTCACTTGACCTTATAGCTTTATGGGCCCCTCAGGTCACCGTGACGTTCAAATCATCTTCCCAGGCTATAAACAGAAGAAGGACTCATCTGTAAGGGTGCCAGCTTTGCCCCCAGGCAGCCAAAACAATTGAGATATACTGCAGACAGTTACCTTTTCCCACACGTTCTGTGAATACATGACCACACATGAACACCCAATATTGAAACAATGAATCATCCCTATCGACTGCAGCCGCTGAGATTAAACTGTGACAATTCATGAAGTGATATAAATGCCTTCAGAAGCTCTCTTCCATATTTACTCAGCCTAAAGTCACTCTAGGCCTTATGCACATATTTGACAGATTCATATTAAAAAGCATGATTTCAAAACTCATCCCCTGGACAATTTAGACTAGATTCCCCTGCTGTTTTGCTAAGAAGATGATGGAAGACACACCTCCGTGACAATATATTGCAACGCGAGGTTTAAAGCCGTGAATTCTTTCCAGGGTCTGCAGTAAAGAAGTCATCTGAATGTGATGCGCAATTGTGAAAAGGCGAGGGAGGTCAGAGACGAGGAAGATTTGCTGAAGCTTCCACACAGCAGTCAGTCAACATAATAAGTGGACCAGCATAATCCTCAAACAAGTGTGCCAGCTCAATCGAGTGTTTGTGCATGTGAGAAAAAGTGTGTTCTACAGAACAAAAGAAAGGGGAAAAAAAAGGCGATTTGAGGAAACAGAGGTGATGTGACAATCAGAGGTGGGTGCTAACAAGTTACTCAAGTGCACATAGCTCAGAAAGTGTAACTTTCAACTAAAATGCACTTGTTAGAGGAGTTTTAAAGAAGCATAGGTTTCACTCTCACTCGAGTCATTTTTTGCAGAATTATCACTCCTACAACTCTATTATGCTTGACTATGTTACTAATTTTACTATTTATCTCCTGCCCTTCTATTAATGATGACAGAACAAAATAACAGCCAAATTATTCACAACATTGTATAATATTGCATTTAATTCCATTTAATTATAATTATAGCACTTTTGAATTTATCCAACACCACTGGCAGGTCTGATTAACAGATAACTGCAGTGCAGTAAGTGAATGAGTGAGCGCTGCTCTGAAGTCAGTGCATGTGAGAAGTGAAGGAACAAATATGCTGTTTGCAGAGTTTAATAAAATTAACAATGAAATATCACCTTATTATGTCTCATTGAGCCTTAATGAGACAGTAGAAAATAATATCGCCAATCAAAAATGTCAGATTTACTTTCTTATTTGGCTATGAAAGGTTTTCACATATGCCTGCCTATCAAATCAGAATTAAGCAGCTCTCATTGTGCCTCACACTGCTGCGCTCATTGCCATTATTTAGTGTCTGTTTTATGAGTTGCTGTACTTGAATCAAGTGAACTGTGTGGCTCGCATCAGTCTGTGTTATGCTGAAACCTATTCACACCCTTTTTTGCTATTACAATAACAAACTGATTCATTTAGTTTAAAGCTTTATTTTCATATTGTATTTTATTACAGTAGCCGAGATGCAACGTTAGATAATTTTAGCTTTTTTATCGTTGTAATTTTATTACGCTGTCTGAAACAAGACATTGATTCTCAATGGGATTACCTGCATGAATAAAGGCTGTATCAAAAAATAAATAAAAACTAAAGACAATTTGCATCTTTTGAAACGATTACTTTTGCTTAATTATGTGTTTTCATAAGGCAGCTCTACTTAGGTACATTCTTGGAGCCACTCAAGCCACCCCTGTTAAAAATGGGAGATGGGACTTATCCTCAAAGGACAAAGATCCTGAGTCAGTCTCAGAAGAGGAAGCTGTCTGCAGCATGGCTAAAATGTGAGCTCCATCCTCTAACAGTCTGCAGGCCAAGTTCCCAGGGCTTAACATGGGAAGAGCAAGCAGGGATGAGAAAGAGTTTAAAAGCTCTGATTCACACCCTGAATCTACAACATCTCCTCTCTGCTTCATATGAGTTAGTGCCATATACAAATATATCATTTATGACCAATAATTCCATCTCCAGAGGCCTTTAAGAGGGGAAAAAAAGACAAGAACAATGAACTAAAATGTTAGGATCTCTTCAGTCGTGCCATTTAATTAATTGCAAGCCCCTCTGCCTTTTTCACGTCATTCATAGTCACAGATGCCACATTTAATGCCTTCCTGTACTAATTTATGTCTACTCCCTCGTTCATTAGTGACAAATACGTATGGGAGGGCTGATGTGACCTATTCATTTTTGGCTGAGTGAAGCCTTTCGGCTGAGCATGGTGCCACGTTGGGGCTCCAAGGGGTCACACTGGGGGTGGTGGTCCACTAGTCCAATGTCTCCCATCAAATGCTGGCAGGGGTGGGCACAAAACAAGCTCCCATTCCTTCCCATCGCCTCAGGAGACACCATGGCAACTAGGCCAAAAAAAACAAACAAAAAATGGGTCCTCCTCACCATTCCTGGCATGCCCTGGCATCCACTGTGAAATGTCTGAAGTCTTTTACTTCTGTGTTCTTTAGAGTCGAGATAACTGGCGAGCTTTAATGTGGAACATGCGCCTCCTCTCTCGCTTCATCTCATCTATCCTCCACCCCACCTCTTTTTCCCTTGTTCCCCCCTCACTAAAGGATGCTCTCCACGGCTATGGTAGCGAGTGTGAGGCTTTGATAATGCCATGGCTCTGCTTCAAAGGTCTCGCTCCAAGTTACAATTTTCCCAGTGTTGGTAGAAAGAATCTATAGAATCTAGGTGCTTCTCCATCAGGTTTCCATTCCAGCCTGCAGACTCACAGAATCATCAACAAACACTCATCTGTCTTCGAAAGCTGCTTGAGGAGTCCAACCTTCGTTCAGCACATGCCGTTACAACTGTTGCGTTCGCTGTCACAAAAGGTTGATTGTTGGAGGGCTTGAATTAAGTGGGAAAGTCTGTGGGCGTCGGTGGAAAAGAGCGAGATGACTCTCTCTCTAGGGAATCCTGACATCATACACACAGCATGTTATGTTCACAACTGGTCTCAAGCAGGCACCAAATAAGTCATCAGACTGGGTGGCATTTTGAAGATGGTCAAACATTCACATGGAAATTAGAGTGCTTAAAAGAAACCGTATATGAACAGGAGCTTGTTACAAGTCCTGCTCTTGGATTTTACTGTGTAATCATAATTAGAAACTCATTAAAATTACATCTGAACTATCATCACTCAGGTTTCCATTAGCTTGAACAAAGTAGTCTTTTCTTCAGCAAAGAAAACTGACAAATAGATGAGGATAGAATTACTAGCTCTCTATAAAAAAGTCATTTTTTTAAAAAGTATTTCTAAAGTGCTGGTAAACATCTGCTGATCCTCTTCTGCTTATCCTTCTCAGGATTGGAGCCCATCCCAGCTCCCATAAGGCAAAAGGCGGGGTACAGCCTGGACAGACCGCTGTTAAGCGCTTTGAGAACTTTTCCAAACATCCTGGTTTTATTTTGGATGCTTCTATTATTTTTATTTTGCACACACAAAATTTTTTGGTTGGAACAAAATTCCAAAATTCTTAGCCTCCCAGATGCTAATAGTTAATTCTGTACCCTTCTTGCTGGATAATAGCCTGCAGTTATGTACTAGTTTTCAACAAGTTTCACCTGAGTGACCCAGCCCATTCTTCTTTGGCGAACCTCTCAAGCTACTCCAGATTTGTTGATCTTCTGGCATGAACCTCAGGTTTTCAGTTCACCCCACAGATTTTCATTAACATTTAAGTCAGGGCTTTGTGCAGGCCAGTCAGAAATGTTCTCTTTTGTTTCTGGAGGTAGATCTTCACCAGTAGCGGCACATATTTTGTGTCATTGTGTTAAGAGACAAAGCGATGAACTGGACCGCGTTTTGCTGCTGAATGCTGGAGATTTCCCTTTCAAAATCTTCACATATCCTGCATTCTTCTTGATTCATTCATTGAGCAGATTCCTGGTTCCAGATGCCCTGAAACATCTCCACAGCATAATAGTCCCACTACTGTGGGGACGCCGTTGTTTTGATTGTACCCCTCTCCTTTCTTTCTCCAGATATAACCAGTCTACATAATCTTTCTCCAGGTTGTTCTTGGCATACTTCAGTTTGACTTAAAGGTGTCTCTCAGAAGTAGAGTTTTGTTTTTGCAGCCCATTCAGGATTCTAGTGGCTGTCATCTTCGAGACTACAACACCTGTCTCGGTCAAGTCTTTCACTAGTGTGTTGGCAGTTGTTCTGGGGTCTTTAGACACATCTATCACCGTTTTTCTTGACAGAGTCTTTGAAATCTTTCACTTCCTACCTCTGCTGGGCTTGTTCTGTACTGTGTAGCTCTCTTTTGAATTTCTTCATGATACTTCACACTCTAGTTGACATTTGGAAACACTGTGACTGTAACTTCATATAACCATCTCCTGTTTTTCAGGGGGCTAATAATATTGACCCTGGTAATTGAGTTTTTTTCTGATATTGTGTGCAAACAGATATCATTTATTTTTTCTATAGAAACTAGTATGGTGGGAAATGCAATGTTGAAAATCCCTTGCTAATAATTTTGTCCTTATCTGTGAGTCTAACTTCATATGATGCCTATATCAAAATCAACATAATCCGAATTTACCAAAAAGATACCATGAAGCCTTTGATACACTAGGATTAAATTAAATTGACTGATTTGGGCAAGTTATTCTATCCTCTTACATCTCAATAGATCTTAAAATTTGAAATGAGAAATCAAAACACGGAATTCGGGTGAGGTAAATGTCAGCTTAAACAGCATGAACTCAGTGTCTCAGGAACCACAAATAAGGTGTGCTTTAAAATATACACGTTTGGTAGCCAGACATATCCTGGTGTTACATACAAATGTAAGTCATCTTCAGGATAGTAAATACAAGTAAAAACACTCCCAAAACTGCAAGAGCTGTGCAAACGCTCCGTATGCACATGAATTCTCAGTCAAGGCCTTTGAATATTCTTCAGAGATTTATTAGGTTAAAATTAACCCTAGCTCTTCTTACCAAGAGCTCTTTCTAATTTTACTCAGTTCTTCAGCTGGAATTTTCTCTTGACAGACTTGAAATAAAAATAAAACAGCTGTAACTGATTTCATGTCAGATGTGTTAAATATATTAAACTACTGATGGCGTCTCATCTCAAAGTACGAGGCCTCCTGCTGGCCGCCAACTAAGTGATTTTGCAAAAGCAGCTCCATAATTAGATTGTCTGTATTTTCTTTCCAATGAAGCAGATGTAGCAGTCACACAGTTTTGTGTGATGAGGGAAGCTCTGGATTGGGATAATTTATGCATCAGAGGGAGACCTGCTAGACGACATGCTGGGGAAATCTCCCACTACAGGTGGGTTTTCATCATCCAGTCTCTTTCATTCTCTCTGCACTTCATTCACCTGCACACCTAACACAGCTTCCAATTAGGAGTGCCGGAGCTCGCCCGTGTGGGATATTGCCTTTGATGTAAACACACTCTCATTCACGTGTGATGGATCTACACTAAGTTCATCAGAGTCTGTTCATCTGTGTTTTTAATGTAAATTTAAGGAGATTCCCACACTTGTATGTGGCAAATCAAACACAGGCTACGTCAACTGAATACTTAGACTGTAGTGGAACATTATTCCCCACCTTTTCCCACCTGTGTTTTTGCCTTTTTAAAATAAGCAGCATGACTACTCTAAATAAATGAAACAAGACGTTTACCCAGTTTCTGGTGTGACTTTCCTCATAAGGTTTCTTATATCGTCTGTGCTTTCTGCCATTCCATTTGCTTAACAGAGCAACCTCTGTTTTCCATTACAGAGGCTTAATAATTTTGCTGATTTATTGATCAGCAAAATGGCAAAATGGACTGGCGGTTTGTTATGTTGCTGATGGCTAATGCGAACCTGTTTAATGGAGATGGATTTAAGTGCGTCTCACGACGACTCTACCCCTCATTCTTCTGTCAAAATGTACCTGACTGGAAATAAATACTAACAGAAAGGAAATAGAGTTCCTCCCTCTCACTTGCTCTGCAGAGAATTTTTCTCATTAGAATTCTCAAAATCCTTCGAAACTCTCCAGCATTGACACTGACTGTGCGGGGCATGTTAATCTAGAAGACCAAGACTAAAAGCTTTAATACTGCAGCAGCGGACTGCAGTTGAAAAAAAGAATTTGCATGAACACTAAATATCAGCGCAATTCTCAGCTGGCCAGCAAAGGTCTTTCGATATGGCACGCTGTGACAACAATGACTTCTGGCTGAGTGCATGAAGTACGTGTAACACTCTGACTGTCAAAATGTTGCTGAACAGAAGTAATTATAGGATGTGGACTAGAAAAACTTTACTGGAAAAATCTGTTTTCCCTAAAATGACTATAAACCCTGAACTATTGGTCAAATTATACAAACTGTATTCATGTTGAACCAACAGTACAGTTTATATGCCAAATCTGAGGCTATTCGTCTACTAAAACTAAGCTAAATATGAAAGAACATTTAAAACAAAATAAAATAAATAAAAATAAAAACAAAAATACTGGCGGCCACCAGTGGCCCTCAGCCTCCAAGTAGATACAGCAAAAGTATAAATTATAAAATCCTATGTTGCCTCATTCTCGCATTCATATAAAACCAGCTAAATTAAAAACTGACATAAATAAAAATGTCAGTTTGGCGAAATTTGTCAGTACAGCCAGTATCAGGAGGATTTCTCACTTCGTAACAGCTGTGAATGGGACTGACCTGGTGGAGATCATTCCCCAAAGGGAACTCCTGGAAATACCCGGGGGCTGCTGATGTGGCACGGATGGCCTGCCAAAGCTGATGCTGGCAGCCCCCAAGGTAGTGTGAGCACATCCCAGGCAGCAGGTTGTAGTTCCTAAAAACATATGCCTTCAGAGGAGTGCCCCGATTCACAATGGTGCTCACAGCTGCCACCTGTGGGTGAGGGCATCAACATACAGGGTGACTTTCTTTTTCAGTGTCAGGTTGTAGTTGAACAAAAGCAGACAAGAAATGCAGGCATAATATCTAGGTCGACATTCTGACAGATCAATTTTATGTCATCACTGAGCTCTGAGCCTCAGCGGAGACATGCTGACATCTGAAAAGCATATACTCTTCTTTAGGCCCACTTTCTTATGGCTTTAGAGCCTATTTTTATCTGTCAAGCAGAACAGTAAAGAGAGGGAAATGGAGAAAGAAGGTTTCTGAGTAATATACAAGTAAACAAGGTGAGGCAAAAAACACGCTGGGGGAATAATGAGTCAGACCATCTCATAAAGCTCACCTTGGGGCAGTCAGGGTTTCTTGAAGTCTCCACCATGAGGTGAGAGCCCATTTTCTCTCTGTGGAGGTTCACAAAGGTGATGTTATTTTCTAGTGTAGAGGGTTTAGAGTAGCATAATGACTAAAGGTAAATGAGTTCCCTTCAAAGGAATGCTGACTGTGATTAATCATACAGTAATCTTTATTCTGTAATATAGCTTTCAGACTTTTTCAACAAGCAGCTTTTTTTGTTGTTGGTTTTTTTTTTAGGCATTTCTGTATTTTAATTGCTCCCATGGCTGTCGAAGATCCATTGTTGTTGCATGGCACCACAATAAAGGAGAAAGACAAGGTGCTCATCTAGACACTGATCATGAACTATAACAGCAAAACTCACTTGAGGATGTTCTCCCACGCTTCACTGTCGTAGAAAGCGTGGTTCCAGCCCATCTTCATGGTGCCGACAAATACATTCTGCTTGAAAATATCTGAGCCCAGCTTTCGGTACAGATCATCACACTCTTTCAGAGGGATCTGGAACATGCCTAGCATGAACCCGAGCACAGCACCTGAGTTAAAACAACCAGAAACATTCAAATGAGAGTGACTGAGATGTACTGTTAATTGAGCTGCTGTAAACAGGAGGTAGAGGAGGTTCAGACAATCCTTTGAGAAAGCATCGAGGAACAGCTTGTTCTCGTCCTCAAAGATGATGTTCATACAGTAATGAACCAGGTTTACTGGAAGGAAACTTACTGAAGGATCATCTGTTATAACCAGATGCTTTGGAGATCAGTTTACAGGATGTGAATAGGAATAACATGGTTAGAAGACTGATCCAAGTATTGCCAACAGGATTAGGGAGTCACAATGGCACAATGTGGGCAAAAGTGCCAGATGTGGCCCCAATAGGTTTCTAAATGTGTGAGAACACCATTTGATTTAGGAGGCGTGTTGTCACATTTGACAACTCTCACTAAATCTGAAAATGGAGTATAACCAGCTGGTGGAGATTAAAACATATAACTGAGAGAATGCTGGACAAACAGAAACTTCTAACAGTGATTAAAGCCCAATGTGCTTTGCAAATAAACAGCAGGCTTTTAATGTATTTTTAATCAGTTTGAGGTTGGTCCACAGCTCCCCCTTGTGGTGATTTAACATCAAGGAAGCGCCTAATGTACTTGACTGTAAAATACTTGTAAATTTTATGAATTCATTTTATGAATTTAAAATCAACTGTAATGAAAGCAAAATTTATTGTGCAATTGTACAATATTAGTTCTCACCCAGACTGAGAGGAAAGGGGCTGCTGGTGAAATTGAGGTCGAAATTCAGAGCAGAGCAAAAAATAGGTCAGTGCTGCCTGTACTCTGCTAAGTGTTGCACTTTGTTCAGATAATCCATATACATGCCTCTGACTATACAGAAGTAGGGCAGGAGGACAGCGTACCTGTGCTGACACCACAGATATAATCAAACAGTTTGTAAGTGGGTTTCCCAGTCAGGGCTTCTAGCTTCTGTAACGTCTGAAGGGCAACAATTCCCCTGAAAGTAGAAAGCCAGACAAATACATGGATACATGCATGAGACGTTAGTAACCAACTCATCATCAAGAGCACAAGATTTAAAGACTAATAGAAGAAGTGTACAACCTTTGACACTGTAAACTTGATATCATCAACTCATATCTTAAAGTAAAGATGAGTGTGGGGGGCAGGGGAGTGGAGCCGAGCGTGTACCTTAAACCTCCTCCATCTATGGACAAGATCCTTATTCCTCTGCCTTTGACAGGTTTATGATAGCCCACCAGAGCGAGTGCTTCTCTAACGGCTGCTCTCAGACCCGGATCGTTAGCCTGTTCCAGACGGAGGAGGCAAGGGATAACTTTCTCCTGACAAATACAAACATAGCATGACAGTCAGCACCGGAAACAGAAAATGCTGTCAATCCACCATGAAGTGGTGTGGAGTAGAAAATAGGAATGTAGAGGTGAACCGTCTCTCTGTTACGAGACGTAGCTGCGCTCTCAAAACCAAAACTTCAACATCATAACGGGTGAACAAATATGAAAACAAGCAAAGTTCAGGCATGCATGAATAAACAGTCTTCTTTTTGATCGTATATTATATTCTCCTTGTTTTGATAATGCATCATGATTACTTCCTGTTAGATTTACTCTTTCCTTGTATTTCTCACCCTGCATCCCATCTAATTCTGCTGCCTGATATCAGTCAGCACATAGTTACATAAACCAGGGCACAAACTATCGACGCTTACTGAATCAGAGGTCATCCCCACTGTTTCCATGAAAAAGGCTGAAACCAGTTTCGCTCGTTCACCGGTCATTATTTATTCAGACTGAATTTAGCGAAAAATACACAGTGCAATCAATTTGCAATGAGAAATTAATGTTGACCTTCGTTGTCATGGTTAAAAATGGATGGGGGTCGATACTGGTGTGACCACTGCACATCTGTAAAACCTTGATCATAAATAAAACATGACAGCTAAAGGTACTGCAAACAGACTGAGCAATGTGACCGAAATAAATGCCGAAGATGTCTAAAGAGATTCTTTTTTCCCCCCTCACAGCATGAGTGCATGAAAACTTAAATATCATTACATTTATTTCCGTGCAAAGTGAGGCTCTCAACAATACGAGAAACCAAAAACTGGATTTACAGAGAAAAACAACCTTGGTTTAAAATACTCTAGATCAGTATTTGTGGTATCACTGATGTGACATAAATCTATGTAACAGTCTGCAGTCTGCATTTAGAGCTGTGTGTAACCTGCTGAGCGCAGCTCACAGACTGACATTTTGCAAGCATCGGAGAATTCTCAAATACAATCAGAAAGCACAACGTATATGATTCTCATGCTAATGCTGCAGAAGCTCAGCAACTGACCACACAGCATATGCAGACCGTACATACATAACGTGGAAATTAACATGTAAATAAAAAGAAACATGCTGCTGAAAACTGTTTTGACAACTCCGTCAGCTCTCTATAAAAAAAAACATCACCCACGTGTGGATGTTAATCTGCTGGAAAATGAACAAGAAAAACCATCTTTACTGTGTAACGCAATTGGCTGCTTTTGCTGCGTGTACGCCGCACACACCCACACAGTGTTTCTGTGTTTTCAGCTCTTTATTTACAGTTTTGCCTTTTCAGGTTGTTGTTGCTGGCTGGTTCGCACAGTTGCTGCGACAAATGCGCGCCCGCAACTGTCTGCTTTCAGTTCCCTCATCCTCTCGGATCCTGGCGTGCCGCCCAAATAGGGGAGGCATGATCTCCAGCTGTGTTGGTCAGTCTCCCCTGGCACTGCCCCATAAACCCACTGCACCACCCCTCCCCTGCAGCTGAGCCACAGACCACACCTCGCCACATACTGCTACATTTCTCACCTTCACTGCAACGCCACGAGTCTCTGGAAACTCCAAGAGGTGGTAACTTAAGTCCTCCACCCTGTTGATATAAACCTTTACATCTGATGCCCTGTGGAGAGCCTGAACCAGTGCCCGGGTTCGATTGTCCACACTCACTCTTGCAATAATCTGTGACATAAAAGCAAAAATAAATAAATAAAAAATACAGTACATTATTTCCTCACTAGGCAGGTATGATGGTTGCTGTGAATATTATGTATGTGCTTGATATATTATTTAATATGTTATAATAATATCTAAGACCATGTATGTTATGCACATTTAAGTCAATCCAGCATTGCCACAAACTAGATGTCAGACTTGCTTACATCTCCACAACATAAAGGCCCCCGTAAGCCTATAAAGCGCCCTCTCTCTGTGGCCCTATAACTTTTCAAGGGGGTTATTTTTGAATGTAGCTTCCCAGAACTCCCAGAACAGCAAGTCAACATCCTTCCAATAGACATATAGAATAACAAGTGCGCTGGTCTGAGTTTTAATTGTGGACACTCTGTTGTATTACACTATACTATACTGGATCATTTTAATATGCATATAATGTTTCACTCAAACACAGACAAAAAGCGTAAACCACAAAATCTGGGACTATTGAAAAAAAGTTTATATTGAGTAGAATGAAAGCAGAAAGTCCTATAGCATGCCCGTAGGATTCTCAAGGAACAGGTTATTAAAAATATATGGCTTACTACAAAAGGAAAAATTTATGAAAGAAATACTGCTGTGCTGTAAGCCCTACCTTTTCCCTTTGGTGCAGAAGTTTCTTGGCTTTCTCCTCCGCAGCCTTCTGCTCGTTACTAACCTCAGCCTGTTTCACTGACACGTCCTCTGATTTCTTTTCCTCCAGTACAGCGCTCGTGGACTCTCCTGTTCTGAACTTAGGAACAAGAGGTGCTATGTAGTTCCCAACAAATGCCTGCACAGTTGGAGCTGAATAAGACAGGTACTGTCCTAAACCCCTCTTTGGGGGAGCAGGGTCTTTCTTATCAGACACCGGCATGAGGTCTGAGGTTTGTTGATCCTGAGAGTAAGTGGAAGAGATTTCAAGATGCTCTTCTTTCTTGTCCTGAGTGTTTATGCTGCTGCCAAAGTATGAGTTGACGTGATTTGCTACATAGGTGTAAGTCTCACCCAGGTTCACTGAAAAGGTGCTCGGATGGAAGAGGTCTGTGGATTGTTTGGGCATTGTGCTCTTGCTCTCCAAATCATTCAGCGAAGGCTGGAGCTCCTCTTGCCTCCTGGAACGAGTAGCTTTGACGCCAGGAGCAATACGTCTCAGTTTTTTCTCCCTCGGTTCCGTTACAGTTGGGACTATAGCAGTGACAGTCTCTTGGGTAGAAGTCTGAGCATGAGTGGAGGTAATGGAACTTGTATCACATGTGGCAGAAGTGGAAAGGGACGGATTGGCAGAAGATCTCTGAACAACAGGTTTCTGAGCAGTTGATGCTAGAGAGAGAGCAGCATTAGAAGGATCATAAGTGGATGTGACTGTATTCTCATCAGGTTTGGGTCTTGTCTCAACACTGGCTTCAGCATTTTTATCAGCCTTTAAAGCATTAGGTTTGAGTCTGGAGATCTTTGACATCAGCTCTGTATGTGTCCCACTCACAGCTTTGGAAACTGTGTCCAGCGTGTTCCTGACACGAGACATATGTCGGCTCAGGCCAGCAGACCACTTTGAAGCTGAAGTGTTCAAATACAGGGTGCTGGTGTGGAGGCCAAGCCGATGTCTAACTTGGTTACCTTTAAAGAACCCCACCTTGCGACCCTTGGCCCTCAGGTGGTGAATGTGCCTCCAGCTGAGATAGCATTCCTTATGGAAAACGGGCTGCTGTGCATGACTCTTACAGTGAAACGCACCACACAAAGGCAATGATGCTGCTGGTTTGTGAGCATGGGACTGCCATATAAGCAATGCTCTACTTATTTTCACCCAGGTATTTGAAGCCCATCTGTGATTCATATTCTTTCAGTCCACAAGGGTTTAACCCATTCGAAGAAATATCAAGAGTACACCCGTGCTTTCCCCATTCATTAACCTGGTAATGAAAAAAAAAAAAGTTTACATCACCACTACATACACCCAATAAGGGAAACACTGTATAGAATTAATAACCACAGAGCGTAATGCTATATCAAATCTATCATTGTATCTCACACTGTTTATGGTAAATTGTTGACTTAAATTTGCAAGTCAATAAAGCCCTTTGGAATGAATAGATTTAAAAATAAAAACGAGAAAAATTATTTTTAACAATTGCATAACAGAAAAAAATACCAAAAGAGTTCTTGTTAATCTGGTGTTTGAGTATCGCTCAACTTTTAACAAGCACACTATTTCATTAACTGTCACAGGTGAGAGGACAACAGGTTCACTGTTAACTATGTCAACATCAGCAACTAGCTAACAGAGTACCGCTAAACGCTAGCTTTTATACAGGCCGCACACAAAACAACAAGGCATACCAGTCCTTTGTTTTGCTGTTTCACGAGAGACCAGATTCACTTAATCCTTCTATTAAACGGCCATCCTTGATTAACCATAACACAAAAGAATAACAGCTTACGGGAGTGTAATAGGTTGCTCGACCCGATGCCTAATTTCCAGAGTGATGTGCCATCAACAGTCGAAAGAAAAACAATGGTCACATGATCCTCCATCTTCGCTGCGATTGGCCAGTTGTCCTTTGGACAGCTGCATAGGGTACCCTTAATATGCTTTACGGTGTATGCCGAATGTGTCTAGGGGAAGCGGAGTCAGCATTTTCTATGAAGAAATTGTCCCCACACGTTTTTTGAAACTCGGGATTTGCTGTTAAAAATTGAAGCGCTGCAGGTGGAATTAAAGAGATGCTACCCAAATAGTTCAATCACATAAACAGCAAAATCTTTTGCATCAAAATTAAATAAAACCACTTGTGCGTATTCAAATAGTTATAGCGAGTTTAGTAACTAATGCGAGTGCCTGTGGGACTCACAACACTAATTATGGACATTTTAAGAAGGAATATTTACGGCATTGACCGACAGAGGGCAGATAAGATAGAATTCGTCAGGTCTAAAGAGATACCGCAAAACTAGTGAAGAAGACATGGAACTAGTCTCATTTCACACTACTCGTCTATAACACCTACTAATAACAACTTAATACCATGATGTTTGGTGTTGGTTAAACGGTTAATGACCGCTTGTGTAGAAAGGAAGCGGCAGACGACACCCAGACAGGTAATTGATTGAGTCGGAACCTGAGTAGACTGTGATGGGGACCGCTAGCATGTGTTAGCCACGGCAGGCTAGTATTAAGAGAGGTTGGTGCCGCCGTTTAAAAATGTAAAAATTTAAAAGATAAATTCTAATTCAAACAGCAGTAGCCTGTACCAGTTCTTTTCTTATTGGCTAAGTTTTCATTCTCCAAATGTAGGTTAAGACAGATGTTGCGTTTAAAAGGCGGTGGTTCTTCAGAGGCTAGGACATACTACCAGTTACACCGTGCTGTCTGGCTTGAAACTCACTAATTGTGCTGTACTTTTCTCTCTTGAATGACAGGACACTGGAGCCATGGCAGCTGCACATTCTGTGCTAACGTTTGCAGTGTGCGTCCTCGTGATAACAGAGCTGATACTTGCCAAGAAGGACTACTATGACATACTGGGAGTGCCTAAAGGGGCCACAGAGCGCCAGATAAAGAAGGCTTTCCACAAGCTTGCAAAGAAATATCACCCAGATAAGAACAAGAGCCCTGATGCTGAAGTGAGATTTAGGGAAATTGCTGGAGGTACAGCTGATTTGTTTATTTTGGCGTATTTTGGGAAAATTAGTAGTTATCTGGCATGTCTTGGATATGATTGTTATTGTAATGTAGCGTTTTAATTCACTATCAAACAGGAAAATTGATATTTAGACTGTTAAAATTTATATTTATGAGTGACAAATGAAATGTGAACAGTACAATGTGTGAATCTGATATTACTACTACTACTAATAATAATTAATGATAAGGAACACTGATGCATGTTGGGGTTTTCTTGGTGGCACATGTTGATCCAATGGATAAGTTTGTCCTTTAATTGATCACCAATTACCTATATTACAGTTTGGTTAGTCATGCCTTTAGTCGGGGCTTTTTCAGCCACACCTTTTTTAATGTTGAGATAATAAAACTCCCTCACTTTGACTGAATTTTGTGTTTCTGTATTTTTGTGCAGCTTATGAAACTTTATCAGATGAGGCAAGAAGAAGCGAGTATGATCAGTTCAGGGACACTGACGCGTACTTCGATGGGGAGACGCAAGGCAAACACAGACAAGGTGCCCACCAACCTTTCACCTTCAGTTTTGATGACATATTTAAGGACTTTGACATCTACAGCCAGAACAGACACGCCCGTCACCGAAGACACTTTGATGAACACTCCAGGTCCCACAGCAGACATAAAAGACACTTTCAAGGTGGTTTTGGAGCCGGGGTTATCAATGATATGTTTGATGATATTGAGAGAATGTTTACTTTTGACAGACACACCAAACAGACTGAAAACCGGTTTCATGGTACGTCGAAACAGCACTGTAGAACAGTAACGCAACGCAGAGGTAATATGGTAACTACTTACACAGACTGCACTGCATCATAGGGTGCAATGTAAATGGCTTAAAAAAATGCCTTAAAAGCATACAACATATTTGTATTTTTCAAGTTGAAGAAAGCCAGTTGGTTCAAAATACTGTGAAGCGTGAACATTTGTGTTAAGCACTGACATTCAGGAATGACAGGCACTGAATAAACAGGCAATTTAGCTTAGTTTTAAAATGAAATAAGCTATCTTTTTCCAACATATTTCCAGCATATTTTCACTTGTGAGTGATTGTTGTAGTTTTTTGCTTAGTGGTGAAGTAAGCAGTTTTGTCAGTATTTTTTCCAAGCACCTTCTTTTGATAATGAAGTTTAAAAACATTATCTTGTTACAATTGTGGAAAAATAAATAACATAAAATTTAAGAAAAAAATATATGTTGCTCAATATTGCACAGAAATGTATGTGTTACGAGTTCGCCTACCACTATTTTGTACAGGTTCTTTGTAAAGGGTTTGTTATTTTAACTCCACAATCACATATACTGGCAGAAACAGTGGCAGCCAGCAGTGTTTTGCTTGCAGCTGTCAAATGAGCAGAAACAAAAAACCTGTAAACCTCCACATGTTGGTTTGTCTAACTTGTGTTTTGGAGTTTTTACTTGAAATAATAAAATATTCTTGTACTCTACAATGCTGGACCTTTTATGAACACTATGATCATGAAATTACAGCCAGTTCAACATGAAAGAAATTGGTTGATAGCTGGAAAGCCAAAAATACAAGTAAGAGGATTGTTTGGGACTTGGATTTAAGTGGAAATTGCTTCATCTATGTTAATGTTTCAAGCCTCAAGATAATTTGTCAGATACAAATGATGTTGATTCAAATAAAATATGTTTCACAAAGGTTTTGCAGGCCTAGCAGTGGTTCTCTGATTCACTGAGACCCACAATGTTTCTGACATGTATTACACAACATACCACAACAATGTATTGCCTCCAATATTCATTAATCATTAATAACTAAAGTTTATATTTAAAGAAGTCAGCACAATAGTATCAGCAAACGCTAGTATGCTGAACTTAACATACTCATTTTTTTTTTATTTGAGTTGTCATAAATTAAAACGCTTCCTTATTGCTTAAAAATAAATTGTCAATGTTGCATCAGTCTGGTTGTGTTATTTCCATTAAAAACGTGTTGTTGTGTTAGGGTATGTGTAAAGTAAATTGTGGAAGGACTGTTAAAACTGAACTGCCTCGGAAGCATATAGGCTTTTAATGCCTCTTGTGTACTACAAGCATCAGTGCTGGTTGAGTTTAACACTGTTAATATCATTAGTTCGCTCCTGTATGAAGTGCACTTGACACTCTGCTATAATGTAGTAAAATAAGCAATAACCAGCGCATAATAAAATGTCCAGACAAAACTTTGAATTAGAATTAAATTTTTGTCTGTGTTCCTATAAATATTTTGACGCTCACCGTGGTTACTGTTGCGTTGCGGGAAAAATAATTATTATTGTGGGAGTACGGCTCACGATGTAGCCTCTAGGAAATGTAGTTCGGCAACAATCGAATCCCGAGAAAGAGGCGTAGCTGCGTTTGACTGTCGTGAACGTCAAGTCCCATAATGCAACTGTGACTAACTACGTGCGTAGATGTCCGATCCGAAGACAAACCAGTAGCTTTTAGCTGCGGGACATTGAATGACTTTGTACCCGTGTGCGTTAAGAAAGTTCTTTGTTTGACAGGTTTAGAATCGGCGCTAATGGAGGCACTTATACCTGTCATAAACAAGCTGCAAGACGTATTTACAACTGTCGGCGCAGACACAATCCAACTGCCGCAGATAGTTGTTGTGGGAACACAGGTGAGAGACGTCACTTTGCGTGAAAGCTAACTTTTAGTTAGCCTGCAGCAACTTATTGTTTTGACTCTTTGTTTTCACCGCAGTTTTTCTTTCACTTTCACGCAGACACAGTACTATTAACTGTCCATAAAAGCATAACGTGGATTTTTAATTGTTTTAGTTTACTGCCATAGTAAAGTAAGCAGGGTTACGGTTGACAGTTTACAGTAGTGTTTATCCACATGTTCTAGCCTTGTGGTTAGTCTCCAGAAAACAAAATCAAGTGCTGTTTTTCTTAATCTAGTTACATAAACAATTTGACCAGCCGTCTGTCGTTTTTATGGAAAACACAATTTGTACTTACGACTTTATGAATAACCTAGACTAAATTTAAGTTTGCCAATTTCTGAAGAACACCTATCTACAACTAGTGCATCCCATCAGTATTTTATCTGGCAATTCTTTAGAGATTTAATATACTATTAGTTATATTTATCGCATCTTTGTTAATATTACAGTGGTGAACAATTAATTAAAAACGTCTTTCACCCTACTGTACCCAAGTGCAATTTAGCAGCACCACAAAAACTATTACTGACATGAAGTCAACATCTATAATACAGTTTCTCACTACCTTGTGGAGTAGTGAGACATTGAAGCCTAAGTGGTTTAAAGTGGGAGGTTTTGCCTAAGGCTAATGGGATGTGACTGTCTCAGACGTATTGGCAGGGATGTGAGGGTGTTAGAGTAAAACCAGGCAAGCCAAAGGATGTTTTTGACCCATTAAGACCGGATGCAACGTGCTTGTGTCTGTTCTTTTAATCTTTGTCCTTGTCAATGCTCTGCTTCAGTTAAGAGCAGCTCAGAGATTACACTGAAGGTTTTAATAATTGTTTTTTGTGTGTGTGTCTTGTCCATCATTAGACCGACTTATAGCAGTCAGATCAACTTTAGGTTTACTGCTACAGCTACTGCTACAGCTGCTGCTCCTACTGTGGAAGATTACCTGGCCGTTTATGTGCATTTTGTATGTGAAGTATTTCACTTTACACACAGTTTCGTTAGAGATGACTCAACTACAAACTGAATCAAGCCTACAGCGCTATGCAAGTGTCTCCTTAAATATTGAAGAATCTGGGCAAGTGGAGAATAAAAGAAATCGTCACAGGCCTAAAAACCTACCTGTAGCAGATGCACAGTATCTGAAAGTCATGTCCTTAAGAAATAGGGTAAAAGTCCAGCAGTGACCTGAGAGATGCATCTGGCTCTTCAGTTGATACATCTAGTGTTCACCAATCAGAAATGGTGGCTGCCAAGAAGCATTTCTTAAGGAACTGAAAAAGGTAGAAAGGCTGAGCTATGCCAACATTACACAAAAACTGAACTGAAAATCAGCAGGTCTTCAATTTCAAATCATTCAAATCCTACTCCTGAAGACTACTTAAAGAAATTGCAAGAAAGTTTGCCTTAGAGAGTTCAGGCTGTGAAGAAGAATAAAGGTGGTCATATGAAAGTTTGACTTTAAAGCTCATTAGAATTTTACAAATTCTGTTTCTGCCTTATGTACTGTGTTTCCATATATTTTTGCAGGTTTAAATAATCGTTGCATTTATTTCCCCCTTTCCATGTAAAACATAAAGGAATGAGGGGTGGCTTGAGACTTTCACACAGTCCTGTATCAATAGAAACACCATCCCTTATACTGGTGTTAATGCATTATAGCGCTTCCCTCCTGTGTAGACAAAAATAGTGCACAGGTTAAAAAACTTGAATGTTTGTCAGAACTCCAAACTTTAGTTCCTAAATTAATACTAGTTCCTCTACTAATGCCTGAAAACATTTGTTCAGCGAAAATGGGCTTTAAAAAATAGTGTAATGCTAACCTCTCATGGGGCTTCCTGTGTGAGAGTATTGGTTCATGTACAGCAAAGTGAATCAGACCAAAGTGATGCTTTTTGCTGTTTCTGACCATGTAATTAAAAACGATGTTCGATTAAATGAAGCCCTGATTAACCACACCGGTAAAATACATTTATTATGGTCGGGAGGTTTTTCTTTTGTGTGGGGCACCAACATCTCGTCTGTGAATGTAAAACTCTGTGTCAGTTAAGAGTTTTTTTCTGTATGCTGAAAACAACTTTTTCTGGCCAATGAGGGAGTGTGTAATTGGGTTTGTTTGACTGTTTGTTACCAGTCTGGTGTCCACAGTTTTCTAAGTACTGTGTTTAAATTTTGCATGGTGGTAGATACCAATAAAAGCTCGAGCTGATTTAATTTTGGTGAAAATTGGGTCAAGATTACGCCCTTTGGGGGGAGTTTTGTTGTTTATGATCTTGTTGTTGTTACTTTCTACAGAGCAGCGGGAAGAGTTCGGTTTTGGAGAGCCTGGTTGGCAGGGATATTCTGCCACGAGGGACTGGTGTTGTCACACGCCGGCCTCTCGTCCTCCAGCTAGTGCACATCGACCAAGAAGACCGCAGAAAACCCACAGAAGAGAATGGTAACATAACTGTCCCCTCTTCTAATTTTTATGTCGAAAATGAACATTTATATTTTTCTAAATAGTTCGTTTTAAAGTCAACTTTTTACACATTTTCAGCCTTTGGTGTTTGCTAACGCATTTTTCAGACTGGCATTTGTTTAGTAGTTGGATTAGTCCACTATGCTTCCAATTTTCTGACAAAATTTACAGCTTTAATAAAATGTAAAATAAAGGGAGCTCTTTAAACAGATTCTTAATTGCTTTTTATTGTTAGAGCAGTTAGAGTGACTTCGTATTGATGGTGTTATTATCTCTGATTTAGAACAGATGCCACCCGCTTCTCAGTAAAAAACAAAAACAAGGAACTGAAATGTGCCAAGATCCTGCGTGTAGTTTGTCCTGCCCTCTGGGAATGACTGCAGAGTGACTCTGCATTACTGCAGAGTCTCATGCAGGGGCTGCAGATTGCCGAGTTAACTCTTTTCTCTCCTGTCGTCTCTCTTTAACTGCAGAATCCAAGAAAAACGGACGCCTTTACAAAGGTCTCCTTTTCCCATGTTCTGTATCCCACTGTGTTTGTATCTTATGTAATCAGCCCCCCACCGAATCCAATGCTCCCCACCACCCATCTCTTTTCCGTATTTGTCCCCATCTTGCTTTGTATTTGTATAGCTTTTCCAAAACTGCAAAACCATGTGGCTTCATCTCATGCCCTTCCGCCCAAATAGGCTGGTGTCTGTCATTTGAAGTTTGTTAAAGAGAGTTGGTATATTCTGGTCAAAAAATATACAATTGTGTTGAAAATAATTATAAGGGCCTCATAGAGCAGCTTCCTTCAGATGAACAACAGACCCCAACCTGTTGATTATTGCATCAAAAATCAGCTTACTTTGATTTGTTTTGTTTTTTTAAATAGCCTTTCTAGGTTTCTGCTTTCCAGAATGCACTTTATTTTTGCTTTAGGTTATTTACTTCCTTTACTGTTATGTGAGAACAGCTCTTCAGCTGTGGCGCCTTCTCCTCTGAAGAGTTTATCTTTCACATCCTTGCCGGCAGAAAACACATTTAAATCAGGGATGTAATAATAGTAACGTTTGTCTCAAGGCCACATCTATCACGTAATCTGTATTTAAAACATCTGTCCTCGACTTTGTATTTCTGCAGGCATCGATGGAGAAGAATGGGGCAAATTCCTACACACCAAAAACAAGGTAGACTTTTCAGCCTATTCTCCACAAGGTTAACACTCTCATGCCCATGCTGTACTGTGTATTAGAAACATCTGAATATTTCAAATACAAAGGTGAAAAAAGACACATCTTTGTTCTTTGCCCCATATTTACTTTGACACATATGCATTGAACAGGGCGACATTTTCTGGTTTTGCGGCATGCCTCAAATGTAAAACATGTTACAGGATCAGGCACACACACCCTTTCAGCTGCTAAAAATATCTTTTTGGCCACAGGGCTAATGTCCTCCAAAGCTACATTGTGTCTTTTTCTGAGTTTCATTTACTCTAGTTCTTCATGTTTGAACAAATAAGCTCTTATGAGGTGCTGAGAGCCTCGTGATATCAATTGGATTTTCTCAGGATTTCTTTGTAAGTGTTCCCTGTCATGTACTTTCTGCTCCTCTCGGCTGTCCTTGTCTTTTCAGTGTCAACAAATGCTTTTTAAAATTAATGTTGCTCATTCTTACCCCCTTAATATTCATGGTTAAATCATCTTTTCAGATCTACGCAGATTTTGAGGAAATCAGACACGAAATCGAGACAGAAACGGAACGAATTTCTGGCAGTAACAAAGTGAGTGTCAAACATGAGTGGAGAAAATGGATGAGCTTTAAATGTCCACACCAACCTGAAAGGTGCTTTATTATGTTTGCAGGGAATTAGCGATGAACCCATTCACCTAAAAATCTTCTCTCCACAAGTTGTGAATCTCACATTAGTGGATCTTCCTGGCATCACCAAGGTAAGACAAGTTTGCTTCTCCAAGTCTAGACCTGTGTGATCTAAGAAGATAAAACCATCTAGCAGATACATTTCATACAGGGTATCTCTAAGTTTAGAAAAGGTTTAAAAACCATGAATAGTTCTTCCTTTAAAAAAAAGTCCTTAAAAGCAACTGCAAGTCTTGACTTTGTGCTGGATCTAAGTTATTTGTACGTTTTATAACAGGAACTAGGAAGCATATTGATCCATATTGTACATTAGCTGATTTAATGATTTTTTCTTTCTCCTTGCTCATGTATCTCTGTCCAGGTCACATTCATTGATTATTCAGATGAAAGCTAGTTACATGTAGCTTGAAAGGACTGATAAGTGTTAAATAAATGTGCTTACATGAGTAGTTATGTGGTTGTAGGCTTTAATACCCCACTGCTATTTATTAATCAGCTGTGGTCATCTGCCATGGATAAAGTCTACTTGTATTTGTTAAAACAGGTACCAGTGGGCGATCAGCCAAAAGACATAGAGATCCAGATCAGAGAGCTGATTTTAAAGTATATCTCCAACCCCAATTCAATCATCTTGGCTGTGACTGCTGCCAACACAGATATGGCGACATCAGAGGCTCTCAAGGTGGCCCGTGAGGTTGACCCTGATGGTAAATGGCATCCCTGTTTTGCTTTGGTTTCCTCTTCTCTCCTGGTTGTTTTTAGTTAAATCAGCACAAGCCTTTATTTTCATTTCTCCCTCACGTGCTCTTTGCTTTTCTTTCCTCAGCAGTGGTTTTTTTAACATTGGGTTTGTGCGTTCTGTGTTTAGGTAGGAGGACGCTAGCAGTGATAACCAAGCTTGACCTGATGGATGCTGGTACGGACGCCATGGATGTCCTGATGGGCAGAGTCATCCCTGTTAAACTGGGCATTATTGGAGTAGTAAACAGGTATCGGTGCAGTGAGTGGTCACACAAGGCAAAACTGCGCCTTTTAAGTTCAACTCAGCCTCATAGTTATTTTTGTTTGTGCACTTGATCAGGAGCCAGTTGGATATCAATCAGAAGAAGCTGGTGGCAGATTCTATTCGAGATGAACATGCATTCTTACAAAAGAAGTACCCCTCCCTCGCAAACAGAAATGGAACCAAATATCTGGCTAGAACATTGAACAGGTATGAAAGTGATACATTATGTATGTATTTAAATTTGAAATATTGACCTTTTTTTTAGCCTAATTGTTTGAGTTTTAGTCCCTTCCTGACAAGATGAAACAGCACTGGCTACACTAGTCCGTAACAAGCCTGCCGACTTCCTTTCTTATTACCACAGGTTACTGATGCACCACATCAGAGACTGTCTCCCTGAGCTGAAGACGAGGATCAATGTGCTGGCAGCGCAGTATCAGTCTTTACTCAACAGTTACGGTGAACCTGTCGAGGATAAGAGTGCCACGTTGCTGCAGATTATCACCAAGTTTGCTGCAGAGTACTGCAACACAATAGAGGGCACAGCCAAGTACATCGAGACAGCTGAACTGTGAGTTACACAACTCTAAACTGCATTTACTTTGTTATGCCACCAAGGGGCGCTAGCATCATACTCTCCTTAATGAAAGCACATTCTGCATCTGAGTGTGCTTTAATGTGGTCCTTTCTCCTCCTCAGGTGTGGTGGAGCACGGATTTGTTATATATTCCACGAGACGTTCGGTCGCACGTTGGAGTCAGTCGATCCTCTGGGCGGTCTGACAACCATTGACGTGCTCACTGCAATCAGAAATGCAACGGTTGGTTTCTGTGACATCCGTTGATTTGATTGTCTTAAAAGGCACTTTTTTCAAAGCTTACACTTTAATTGTCTTTGTCAGGGCCCGAGGCCGGCTCTGTTTGTGCCTGAGGTTTCGTTTGAGTTGCTCGTGAAGCGGCAGGTCAAGCGTCTGGAAGAGCCCAGCCTGCGCTGCGTGGAGCTCGTTCACGAGGAGATGCAGAGGATCATCCAGCACTGCAGTAACTACAGCACGCAGGTCAGACACGCCCTCACCAGCGACTAAAGCACAGAGGTGTGCTGTAATTGCCGAAGGTTGTAACATTAGGCTTTCATTTTGATTGATTGTTCATCATCTCTGCAGGAGTTACTGAGGTTTCCAAAGCTTCATGATGCTATAGTAGAGGTGGTCACATCCCTTCTCAGAAAAAGACTCCCAGTCACAAATGAAATGGTCAGGAACTCCTCACACTTGTGGTATTTATAAAGGAAGTTAACAAACAGCCCCTAATCTGAAAAACCTATTTTCTGAATCGATTTTCAGGTACATAACTTGGTTGCCATTGAGCTGGCGTATATCAACACCAAACACCCCGACTTTGCTGATGCCAGTGGCCTTATGAACAACAACATCGAAGTAAGAGATTGGCCACTACTTTCATTTACATTTATTTAATGCAGTGTTTGTGTAATCCTCTTTTGTCACCTCACACTGATTGTTTTTAATTATGATTTTTCTTTTCCAGAAAAGGGAGAATTTTCTCTTCTTCTGCTTGTGATATTTTTCAAAATTTTGTTTTTGTAGGAGCAGAGACGGAATAGACTGAGAGATCTGCCCTCTGCTGTTCCCAGAGATAAGGTACAGTTTGTCTGTCTGAGAGTAACTGCTTTGTGGTAACGCACTTTAACTTCTTCTTTCCTGCATATGTAGATTTATTTAGTCAGGGCAAAACCAGCTGTTCACGTATACATGCATATATAAAGTTATAAGAATATAATAAAATATACAAATAAAAAAATTATGTGCTTTCAGTCTGCTTAACTTGAAGCTGCCCAACTTGTATGTCGGGCATTTCTTCTATCTTACTGTATGTAAGGCTCATGCACACCTTCCGCTTATAGCTCCTGTCCATGCTCCTCTCCTTTCTTCCTCATGTCTTTCTTTAGTCCCTTAGAGGTCCTGGGGGGCAGTCTCTCTCCCCCACTGAAACTTCTGCCCATGAGGGCGAGGTCACTAAGGTGTGTCTTGTTCATTTCCCCTGCCTGTGTCTACATCTGCCCACCCCCAGACTTTCTTTGATTCCTTTAAAATCAGCCAAGCTGTGTTTCTTTGGCTCTTACACTTTGATTTGCATCCAACCCTATTTTCTGCATGCTGGTTGCACGAATAGAAAAAGCACAATTCCCAGCTCAACTGAAATGACATGAGGTTTTTGTTTCTTTTGGGGTTTATTTTAATGGGGAATTGAAGAAAACCTTACTAGCACTGGTAGACTATATGATATGGACACTCTTTGTAATTTTATTATATATTCACTCCAAAGAAAGATATTCAAGATCTGGTTTAGGTAAATCTGTTACATTTTGTGCCAAGAGCAATTACACTCAGGATTTATATCAAATTTTATATAGTTAAATAACTTTAAAAAGCCTTTGTGTCATGATTGCTTCACCCAGTCACACACTGCCTGTCATTTTATCCACACATTCCCTTTGCTTGCTCAGTTCACAGTCAGGACAATGAGCACCAATCTGGATGAACGTCTTTGTACTGAAGTCAAAGAAGACCTATGGCATGCTGATATTTGAAGCATGTCAAAAATTATCAGGAAATTCCTTCTGGATGTGCTCTGTTTTTGTTTGTTTTTTTCAATGTTGGATCAGCTGATGATTTTACTTGTTTTCATTACCTCTTATATCTCTCCCCTCTGTAGGGAGCAGCCAGTGTTTCTCAGAGCTCTTCTGTCAGTGACCAGACAGACAGTGGCACGGGCAACTGGAGGAGCATGGTGAGAAAGGGCGAGGAGGTTCCAGCTGGTGACAGGGCCATGCCCCAGCCTCTTATCACTGCAAGTCCCCAGAAGGGCTATGCTGTCAACCTATTAGATGTGGTGAGAACTCTGCATTTGTATAAGCAGGTTTAAAAATTGTTTTTGCTCGATGGCAATATCTGGTATTGGTAAAATGTTCTGTAGATGTATTGTAAGTGCACTAATCTGCCGAATATTATAGCTATTAGAGTTTCTCTTATTTCATTGTCAGCCTGTTCCAGTATCAAGAAAGTTGTCTGCTCGGGAGCAGAGAGACTGTGAGGTCATCGAGAGACTCATCAAGTCATATTTCCTCATTGTTCGGAAAAACATCCAAGACAGGTAAGGATTCACGGTTTTTCATCTGCAACAGAGTAAACGTTAACATCGTTAATCCTTACTATACGTTTTACTGTGTTTGGCCTCAGTGTACCAAAGGCAGTGATGCACTTCCTGGTGAACCATGTGAAGGACTGCCTGCAGAGTGAGCTGGTGGGTCAGTTATATAAGACGACGCTGCTGAGCGACCTGCTGACAGAGTCCGAGGACATGGCTCAAAGACGCAATGAGGCTGCTGACATGCTCAAGGTGACAGATTCATCACAAAAAAGCATGAGCCAATGTCATACAAAGTTATATTTTATCCAGTAAATATAATATTGTGGCGTGTTGAGGGAGCAGCTAGTTCTCTCTCATCATGCCCTAGGACATGTGCTGCTGTTTAGATGTTCTTGTTTTATTGTTTACGGTTACGTTACTTTTAACTATTATCTTAAATGTTGTGTTTGTACTGCGGTACAAAGTCACTGACAGTTATTGTTTTATAGAAAGAATGCAGTACCATAAATGAGTTCTGTTACGCTGTTATTGACCCTCGAAGCACAGTGTAGCACTAGCAAGTGTTTAATAAAGAGCTCCCCCTACCAGCTTGGGGTCAAACAGCAAGCTCAATCTGTGTGTGGAGCTTCCTTGTGAAGATTCCTCTGCATGCCACAATATATAACTTCTTTTTCCAAAGACAAAGAAATGTCTTATGAATTAGGAAAAGCCTTAACTATTTAGCATGCTTTGTTATTGCAACATTAGAGATATACATGGTTCCTCAGTGCTCTGAAGTTATTGTTGCACTGACTGTTCTGTGAACACAGCATCTTTCTGTACAAAAGTTCATTTAGACATTTGTTTGAAGCCAATATGAGGCATGAGAAATGAATCAATCTAGCAGATGACTTTTCAAATCTTTTTAGCATAAAAATCCCTCTACTTACCGCAGTAAATCAGACTTATGATTCTCTTGTGTGACTTGATGGAGAAACTGTACATCCCAGTATGATCCTAATGCGGTGTGATGACGACATTAAAATCAGTTATTAGATTACATCTGTCTTCTCATCTCTGTGTCTAGGCGTTGCAGAAAGCCAGCCAGGTGATAGCAGAGATCCGAGAAACCCACCTGTGGTGAGGATGAGCAATCTTCAGCAAGCTCTCTTCATCCTTGTGGGGACCCTCACTGTCTTCATGTGGACCATCCCACCTCCCTGTCGAGTCATGCAGCAGCTCAGGCTGTAGAGACAACTCAGAAATGCACTGGTGTGGATATGTGTATATGGAAACATAGTTTTAATGTACAGCAAGGAAGTAATAATCAGGGGAAGTACATTTTAGTCACTCGCCATCGGCATCACGTATACTTCTGTCCTAGATTATTATATTTTTCTTAATGTAAGTAAAACAGTACATAAATAATATTATACATCACCACTATGTGGAGCCTTGCTGAGGAATATGTGCTCCAACTGTAGATTTTGATTAAAGCTACAAATGAAAACTCATGTGACACCATGTATATGCCCTCTTTATTGGATTTTGAAGTAATTTGTGCACTGCAATGCACTTTTTTGTAATTGTTAACATACCCCATACCAATACATCATACATTCATTATTTCTTTATTTTTAAAGCGACACAAGAACAATGCAAAATTAGACACATTTGCTGTTCAGTGTGAATTTTTGTGTAAGAGTTGTTATAGTGGACAGATTTACACAGAAACACTTGTTTTGTACTTTTATGACCATAGCAACTGACACATAACCTTACACAATAGAAGAATGAACACATGGACAATAGACACCAGGGTCCATCGCTGGTGTCACCGTTTGCCTCGACTCTATCTTGTAGCAGCTTTATCTCACACGGCCCATCTTGCCTTTTCCACGACCTTTGGCACTGAAAAGGTTCGGGATACCAATGAGTTTAATAAACACGGATATCATATAGTTTCATTATTTAGCAATTCAACATGCCATTACCCAGGGTACAGATGTTAAAGACGGAAATACAAAGACTGTGGGAGTCATGAGATGATGTGGAAATGATTAAGTTGGTAATATTTTAAGTGCAGAAATTTTAACCGCAAACATTTAAGGCTTTTGACTTTATGGGGGTATGCTGTCAAGCTGCATGCTGTTTGTTTAACAGAAATAAATTCAAACTATAAGAACAGGGTACGTGATGTGTTTTTCTAATAATGTCACAGATGATAGATTTCTCGAGTATCCGCTGAGCTGAGTGACACTGTTTTTTAGAACATAATACACTCATAACTGCGGTCTCTGATCTATTTTCTGATTGTGAGTGGTGAAATCGTATCTTAGAAAAGTGTGAAAGGGAGAAACAGAAGCTTTATGTAAGACAAGAAACCTTAGAAGGTCATCAAAATAGGAAGAGATCCAGCGGGGGAGCTGTGCGCTTACCTCTGGTGATCCTGAACACGAGAGAGAAGCAGGTTGATCTGCAACGGCACATAAACATCTCCTCAGTGTTTCGAAATAAAAAGGCTGATAATCTTACACAACGGGGTCTAACGTGAATCGTGAAACTAGCAAAACACACCAACAAATATCAATAAATGATAAATGCAGGATGGTTGCCTTCAGGTGTTTCTCGTGCTGTTGGTCATAAATACTCAATGTTCTATTTTGTCTTTTTAAATAATGACAGTAATATCACAGAACGGATTAATAGTTCATGACTTACATCATATTTCTGTCTTTTAAGTTTCTCACTGAGGTCGAACTTCTCAGCCTCCAGCCCCATGAGTGACTCCCACAGTTCTTTGGCTTTATCCCTAAAGAAGAACCCAACTGTCATTACAAAGAAATTCATACCAAAAACGTATCAAATTACCTGTTACTATTAAATATGTTGCAGTATTAACACGAGTTATCTGTGGCCAGTATTTAGAAACATGATGAACTATGAATACTGAAGAAGCCCTGCATAGTGTTGTCATACTTGAGTTTATCCTCGCTCAGGTGATCAACGTTAAGAGGTTTCTTGCGTTCAGCCAGAATCTTCTTCTTCTTCTCTCTCTCAGTTGTTTTCTTGCCTCTTCTGGTGTCACTCTGCGTAACATAACATAAAGAATGAGCATGAGTTCGCCTCAACATTCTCTATGTATTATTATTATTATTAACTTATTTTAAACTGCATTCCAGCATATGTACAAGTAATCCTAAAGTCTTCAGAGAGCTGGGAATGCTCAGTTTCAGACATTTTTTTCCACCTTCAAGGCTTCTGTTTATCAGAGACAGCCAATCAAAAGAGAGAGCTTAATGGGAGAAGAGTCGTAAAGGTGGAGTAGATAAAACCAGCTTTGTGGGTAAACTGAGGGGCCCAGTACTTTTAACTGTAAATCATGCAAAGCTACTGCAGTAGGAGCATCACAGTGGACTATCCACTCAGGTGATCCATTCTCATTAAGTCAAGCAAGCAGATGTCTGCTTCATACTATTCTAATTCTGTCATTCACAGGAAACTGAGAGACCTTCTGTCCAGCACCGTACTGCTGAGACATGTTTGAGAGGGCCTTCTTCTTCTTTGCGTCCTCATCCATCTTCTTCCTTTGTTCCTCCTGCTCCTTACGCTCCTTCTCCTCCTGCACGCAGCACAAGCCAATCATTCAGTACTGTTTTAGCTGCAGGTGGAATAATAAACAGTAGACTGAAGGTGTAAATCCACGTCCGTACCGCAAGTCTGTTCTGTCTCTCCTTTTCTCTCTCCGCCCTGATCCTTTGCTGCTCGGCTCTCTCAGAACGACGCTTCTCCTAAAAAAACAACAACCAAGAAACACACAAAGGTGCGCGCAGTCACGGTGAACTTCAGCCGGGTACAGACACTGTGACTGCTCTGCAACCAACTCACAATTCTATTAACGAGGGCAATGAGTTCTTCTTCCTCTTTCTTCCTCTGGACGAAGTGAGCCTCGATCAGAGACTGCAGCTCAGCTAGATCCTTCTCCTGACGTTTCCTGTAGATATCCTGCGTCAAAAAACCAAACATTGTGAGAAATGTGTCTGGTCAGTTTCAAACGGAGAGACGTTTGATGAGGCTGACTCACATCAAAGTCCACCTTTTCACCATCAGGGATCTTCGGGGCCGAAATGTTTGCCATAAACCTGCAGGTGTGAACAGTTTATCGTTGAATGATTCGTCCTAAGTGAGGTTTAAACTGCTCAACGTAAGGAAAGTTAAGAAACTTACTTAGGCTTGTGCTTTGAGTCATCTTGTGCTGATGACCAGGAGCACACATGATTAGTAAACTGGAAATGAAATCAGGTGTATAAAATAATGGGTAGATGCAATTTTCTTACCATCTTCTTCCCTGGAAGAGAGCAGAAACATTGCCACAATTAAAAATGTCCTCTTAATTAACTTCCTGCTGTGACAAAACAAATTTCCCACGTGTGGGACTAATAAAGGTTATCTTATCTTATTACACAATAAAGAAATGTTGCACTCATAATAACATCAAGATAAAAAAAGTGTAAAATTGATCACATACTGAACTTCTTCCTCCCCGACTTCTTCTGTGTCAGACATTTTGTTAAGGGTGAGCTCTGCAAAATGGACACCCTATTAGCCTATATTTACACCAACAACTATTTCTGATCATTAAGCAGCATAGTAGATCCTGAGATAGCAACCGTTCACACAGTTTACAATGAGGGTCAGCGTTGGATCAGATATCTTAGCCTGGCCAGAGTTGAAGATGTCTATTCTGATCTTTAACTGGACAACAGCAGCAACACAATAACTGGAAAACACTCCTACTCAGTATGCCCAAATAAAACACTTCTGTATGCGTATTTAAAGGGTACACATAGTTATTCAACTAAATGTGATCAAAGTCCTGTCACAAGTTTGAAATTACTGACGACAACTATAAAAAAGTGTTTTATTACTGTGCAGATGGTGATGCTGTAGGCAGAACGGCTTCAAATGTAAAGTTAATATCTCCAGTTAAGTTTGAAGTTTGAAGTAAAACATTGAAATTCTACTCATGTATAGAATGTGTTATTGTCTACGTCTGCTTATTATTCTGCCAATAACAAGTTTTTATTATAACAAAATGTAAAAATAAGTAAAAATGATGAATTTATCAATAGTGTCTGTGGGCGTACATGTTCAAGCTGCTGTACAGTCACAGAAGATGTTATAAAGATGCCATGGAGACAATTTTGTTGGATTTGTAATGTGGCTTAAAAAGATTTCAGCATGCTGCGAAAACAATCCAAGACCAGATTTCATTCAGTGATAAACTAACTGATCGATTAATTCAGTTCAATATTTAAGGTTAAACAAGGCTTTGATTTATTTGATAACATTTCCCCACACAGAGCATGCGTGCCCTTACCTGTGACCCAGACAGAGGAGCTCAGAGGCGAGCGACAGACTCCAGCTCCTTGAACTTAACAAACAGGTTAAGCATCAAGGATACATAGTCCAGCCCTTCTGACTCATGTGATTGCAACACCCTATGGCTGATCAGTCTATTGTTAGAGAGCTGGACATTACAGACACACAAGGAACTAGATACTAACACACACACACACACACACACACACACACACACACACACACACACACACACACACACACACACACACTCATACGTGCTACATGTTTTGCAGGTAGATTCCTGCCTTGTCACCCTCCACTGTGTTTTCAACACACCATAATTTCACAAATGGTTACAAATGACAGCATTTCCTTTCATTGGTTAAAATTAAAACAGAACCAGAACTTTTTTTCCTCCATTTTTTTTTATTGCTGAAGCCATACATACAATATTTGTAAACAACTCAAACAAGGCAATCAATAAAAAAAAATGCTGAAAGTGTCACAATACATTTAGGCAGAATTGAACGTATGTGCACTGCTGACAGGAACACCGGGTTACATTCACTGTTAATTACAGGCTTTTTTTAAACAGAGTGCATGTTGCGATTGTCTTGCAGGTCTCTAATGTTTCTGCAACGCATAAAAAGCTGAAGTAGGTGGCATGTAAATGCACAATAGATAAGCAAAGCAGCCAGACTATAACCTGTTTGTTGAATACAATAAGATTTGTTCACTGAACTGTTGTTACAGTAGATACTTGCATACACAAGTATTCATAGACTTTTTTTTGCAAAAAAAAAAAAGCCATAACAGTAACAAAGCTGGATGTTATTCGTGAAAATGTTTCACGCTGCTGTAGCAGGCCTAGGCAGGATGTGCCAGTGTTAACTTATGATTTGAGGTGTGGATCCTTGTGTGTTTTTTAATTAGAATTTTAATAAGAGCGCCTTTATCAAGGCTTATCGGCTTTCTAACTATTATCGTGCATCATCCATTTTGGAGTTGTAAATTTGACTAAATGACGAGTGAATGAACTAAGAGCCAGTTGCCTTTTGAAGTTAATCACGAGGTGAGTGATCAGATAGTCTGTGTTTTCTCTGTGTGCTCTTCATACTACATCCGAAGAGTCACACTGATGCCATGCTCACAATAGGAATAGAAATTACAATGTTCAGCAGGTAAAAATATTTATCACGTCTTCCATTTTTAGTGAGTAAGTTTGCATGACAAGGTATTTAAAAATGACTAACAGAACATGAATGTCTAATAGATTAATCCATCCAGTAGACCAGGGGTTGGGGAATCCAGGCCTCAAGGGCCGGTATCCTGAAGGTTTTAGATGTGTCCTTGATTCAACACAGCTGATTTAAGTGGCTAAATTCCTCATCAACATGTCTTGAAGTTCTCCACAGGCCTGTTAATGAACTAATCATTTGATTCAGGTGTGTTGACCTAGGGTGAGATCTAAAACCTGCAGGACACTGGCCCTTGAGGCCTGGCGTTCCCCACCCCTACATAGATGTTGATATATTTCTCTCTTGAAGAGCTGAATCACTCGGATAGTTTTGCCATCCTTTGCGAACATCAAAGTCATTCATTTAATGGTTTATTTATGAGTGTTTGTGCACAACTTATTATTGTTAAAAAAATATTAAAAACTTTTATCAAAATTGTAAACATTAGCCAAAGAGATTTCTTTATTGCTTCAGAACCACAGACTTGTTAATTACGTCTAACTGATCTATATTAAGTACATGCAAAGGCCTTATTAAATACGTCAGAAACCCTTTATGATGGATGCCTTAGTAGAAACTAAAACCTACAAAACAAGTAAATTATATACAAGCTTTTCATACAATATCCAGCTGTGGAGTACAGTATACTTTCTATGGAATCAAAACCATAACTTTCATCACAAAAAGCAGTGTGCATGTATCACTATAAAGCAAGAATACTAATTACTGGGTATAAGCTATATGACATAATGTCAAAGCCCAAATGCACCATATGAATTATAGACCTGCTAATGAGAGCTGAAAGCAAAATAACCGACTTGCAGAATGCTTGAATGAAAAATAGTGACAGCAACAGCTAATGAACAGTTTTAGTTTACTACTGAGTATTAACCATGTAAAAACAATTAGAAAGTGTAATATTCTTTTAAATTTCTTATAGTCACATATCAAGTCAAGCCATCATCTTTTCATTTTTGATGAAACTCTTGAAGCATGGCTAAGTCAAAATAGGTGGCAGTGCAAAGGTACTGATACTGTAAAGCTAGAGCTGGAAGACTTTGACACAGGAATCCCATTATGTCATTCCCTTCTCCCTCATTGTGATGCGAACCTCATGCAAAATACAGGCGTGCTGAAGGGGAACAGGTGTGAACGTAGAGCAGCAGAAGTGTGAGTTTGAACAGGTGTAACTGGGATGTCAATGGTTAGGGTCTCACTCCTGCTATAAAAGAAACAGAAAGACATTAAAGATCAGTTTCTCATTGTGTCCATTGCTGATAAAGTCATTGTTAGAGTAAGGTGAGACACCACAGGTGAATATGTGAATATAAACAGAACAGATATCACCTTGATAAAATCCCACAATATTATTTACATTAAAAAATTTACTTTTTCTTCTGCAAGTTTCTGAAATTTTATCGAAATAGACAACAATGTGCATAATAACCAATACACAATATATAAATCTGAACAATGAATAAATTCCAAATGTTGTAAATTTTATTTTGTTGGTACAAAAATCTTCTTTGATGTTGGAAATCTACTTTTATCCCTTAATGAATAAAAAAAATATTTTAAAATAGAGAAAAGTAGAAAAAATGCCATGTTTTTAAGGTATAAACTATTTTATATATATCAGCCTCTAAATGGTATTAAAACAAACTTAAAAGAAACTTGAAAAAACTTTAGTAAAATCATTGAGATTACAAAACTAAAAAATGCTTTCTTGTTTCCAACGCCACGCTTCATGCTTACACTGTACTGAAGTAACGGTGCACGAGTCATGGTCATAATCGTTATTTTTGTATACTCTGCCTTAGTGGTGTGTTTTATAGAGCAACCTGAAGCAATTTCTACAATGCTGTGAAAAAGTATTTGCCCCTTTCAGATTTCTTCTTTTTTCTTTTATTTCCTTTTTTGCATATTGTCACACTTACATCTTTCAGATCCTCAATCGAACAATTTTTTTACACTTTTTTTGGAAAGCTGTGTTCACTTTAGCTTGCCACACTTAGGCCTGATTCTTGGCAGATCTGTTAAGTCAAACAAACAGAACCTGTCAACAACCTTCCACAAAATGAAGGAGCCTAAAAGATCTTAAAGAAAGAAAGAAACTTAAAAACAATGAGAAACAAAGTCACTGACATCTATCAGTCTGGAAATGCTTACAAAGCCATTTCTAAGGCTTTGGGACTCCAGTGAACCATGACGAAGGCCTTTATCCACAAATGGAGAAACCTTGGAGCAGTGATAAACCTTCCCAGGGGTGATCGTCCACGAAAATTACTCTGAGAATGCATCTACAAGTCATCCAGGAGGTCACAAAAGAACCCAGAACACTATCTAAAGAACAGAAGACTTTACTCGTTAGATTAAGGTCATGATTCAACAATACAGAGTTCCAAGGAGAAAACCACTGCTGACCAAAAAGAACACAAAAGCTCGCCTCACATTTGCCAAAAAACATCTTGATGACATTTGGGAAAATATTCTGTGGACTAAATAGACAAAGGTTGAACTTTTTGGAAGGTTTGAGTCCTATTACATCTGGCATAAAACTAACACAGCATTTCATAAACAGATTATACCAGCGGATCATACTTCAGGACCTTGACGAACCATAAATTCTGCTGTCTAGCAGAAATCCTGAAGGAGAATGTCAGGCCATAAGTTCATGGCCTGAAGCTCAAGCTCACTTAAGTTATGCAATAAGACAATGATAAGAAACACACCAGCAAGTGTCAAGTCTGAATTGCCCCCCAAAATAAAAAAAACAAACAAAATGAAGGTTTTGAGTAGTCTGGACTTAAATCAGATTGAGATGCTTTGGCATTATCATAAGCAGGCCGTTTCCATCCAGTGTGGCTGAACTAAAACGATTCTGCAAAGAGAAGTGAACCAAAACTGCTCCACAGCAATGTGAAAGACTCATTGCCAGGTATCACAAACACTTAATTGCAGTTCCTGCTGCCAGTGGTCACACAACCAATCATTAGTTTTAGGGAGCACTTACTGTTTCACACAGGTCCAGGTTGGTTTGGTTAACCTTTTCCCTTAATAAATGAAATTTTCATTTAAAAGCTGCATTTTGTATTTATGCTTATTGTTAAAATTTATTTGAATATCTGAAACATGAAAGTGTACCAAATATGCAAAAAAGAAAAGAAAAGAAAAGAAGAAAAGAAATGAAGGAGGACATACTTGGCCATGTTTGATATAGGCCTCAAACATTTTAACAGACAATTTAACAGACAATGCTTCCACAGATACAAGAGGGGAAAGCAGCTTAAAACTGATCAGTGCATATTTTCCTTCAAGTGTGTCAACTTTAAAACATAAAGATCATCAGCCACTAGCCTCAGCATCATTAATCAATGCTTTCACGACCATTGTTCTCTATAAATACAATATAATGCATGTTCAGTGCCGCTGTTGTTGTTGTTCAGAGTTAGGACACTTTGCTTTGTGACTGAAAGCTGTAACTTGGTCATTTGCCCTTTACTTCATTGCTCAGCCGTCTATTTCTGATGAAGAAGTTGGAAGGCTACAAGCAAGGAGTGCTATTTAGAGTTGAAGTTGACACTCGACAAACACTTTTCCACTCCTATTGTTCACACTTTGGCCCAAGCACTGATGCCTTCATGTCAGAAGAAACGTGATATTTGAACACGAAGAAGCAAGGCAGCTTTATTATGCCAAAGTCAATATCTTTTTCATGATTTATGTTGTAAAGTCAAACGTTTTAACTTGTCCTATGTAGCTGTGGTAGCTCATCTTAGGTTTTTATCATTAGCGCTGAGTGAATAAGCCTGGTGATCGAGCCCGATTTGCTTCTTAAATGGCTAGTAATCCTTTTCAGCAGTCAGTTGTAATGTGACAATCAAGCAGCTGCACTCTGGTATGTCTGACAGCTCTCTGACACTCCGCACGGTTCCCCAAGTCCAGGTGGAACTTGGGGAACAGCCCACAGCAAAAACATGACAGTCATCCCAGGAGTCTGGAACTTTCTTTATACTGGGAAACAAGGTCAGGGTGAGGGTTTTTTTAAATATAGATCGCAGTGCCACAGAGCTGAGCCCGTGCCCAAAAATCTCCAGCAGCAGATTTGATTTACAGTGAGCAGCTACGCTGGTAGAAAGAGGAGTTGGTGGGTAGTAGTAGTTACGAGCTCCTGCTGGGCTATAAATCAGTCAAGGCTTATTGTACTTGTCCAGTACATGTTTTGAAGAGCAGACACACTTCATCTCAAGTTTGCTTCCCCCAGGACTGACCAACATAAAGCCCTGGTTTAACATGTACGATGTTCAGCTTTACAGTGTTAAAAGAAGTATTCACTTTGCCCGAGTGAAAGTAGAGCTAACCCCAATGTAGAGACACTAAAAATATCTCCAGCAAAAGGACTAATTTGATATTTTAGGAAATGTGTGTTGTCATTCGCCCTTTACTTTATTCTAGGCTGTCTATTTCTGATAAAGGAAGTGGTGACCAATACCACACTTAAGTTTGTAAATACAAAGCTACAGCTATGTCTGTGAAGGAAGAAAGGAAGGAAGAAAGCTACAGCTAGCAGTTGGTTTGGTTACCAAAGGGGTTCTGGTCATTGGAGACTCCATGAACAGGAAGTCACTGGATAAAGACAAATAGTCTAGAATTTAACCCACTTGAAATCACACGCAGATTTATTTTCTTTTAAAGTTTCTAATGACCTTTTAACTTTTACCAACTCGGGAGATTCTGTTATTTTAATATTATTAGACCTCAGTGCTGCTTTTGACACAGTAGATCACAGGATTCTTATCTCTCGACTGGAACAATGTGCCGGAATTAAAGGGCTTGCTTTGGAATGGTTTAAATCCTACTTATCTAATCGTACTTTCTCTGTTAGATTCAGAGACACATTGTCTCCAAAGACGACCCTTTTTTGCGGGGTCCCCCAGGGCTCTATCCTTGGTCCAGTCCTTTTTTCAATTTATATGCTCCCGTTGGGATCTATTTTTAAAAAATATGGAATTTCGTTTCACTGTTACGCAGATGATTCTCAGATTTACCTTCCACTAAAATGAAAATCTGTGAATCCTCTGAAGGGACTGTTTGATTGTCTAGAAGATGTCAAGGCATGGATGGCTCTAAATTTTCTAAATCTAAATGAACAGAAAACTGAGGTCATTGTCTTTGGTCCTTCTGACCATTATGACCTTGGCCCCTAAGAAAGTGATAAAAAACCATTTGCAAGAAATTTAGGGGTGATTTTTGACAGCAATTTAACATTTCATAAACAGATAAATAATGTAGTCAAAACCAGTTTCCTTCATCTTCACCTAATTACAAAAGTTAAGCCCTTTCTCTGTTTCAGAGATTTTGAGAAAGCGATCCATGCCTTCATCTCATCTCGCCTCGACTTCTGTAATAGTCTCTAGTCTGGTGTCACCTCTTCATCAACTGGCCGACTGCAGCTAGCTCCTAACTGGCACACACAAGTGAGATCATATATCTCCTATACTTGCATCACTACACTGGCTGCCAGTCAGCTTTTGAATTGACTTTAAGATCTTAACACTTGTTTTTAAGTCGTTGCATAGACTAGCCCCTACATATCTTGCTGTCAAAGGAGCTTGCAAAGAAAGCCCCTACATATCTTGCTGATCTCCTAACCTGGTATTCTCCCCCAAGATCCTTGAGGTCTGCAGACCAAATGCTTTTGGTTATCCCTAGGTCCAGATTAAAACACAGAGGAGACCGGGCATTTGCTGTGACTGCCCCCAAACTTTGGAATACATTGCCTTTGATTATCAGATCCTCCCCAACACTGGATACTTTTAAAAGTCGTCTAAAGACCCGTTTTTATTCTCTGGCTTTTGATTCATCATGAGTTTGTTACTATTATTCTTTTTTATGATTTTATTCTCTTTTTATGATTTTATTCTCTTTTTTTATGATTTTATTCTCTTCTAAAATACTATTCTGTTTTTTTTTTTATATTTATTGCCTTGTCCATGTTATTGGACAGTACTTTGGTCAACACCTGTTGTTTTAAAACTGCTATATAAATAAGTTTGAACTTTGAACTATTTTTTTAATGATTGGTTGTTTGCCCTAATTTCCCATCTCTGTAAGCTAGCTAGGTGTCACTTCATATTAACTCTACCATAAGAGAGTCTATCTGTTTAGTATTTGTTAAACTTTTTCTCTGACATTAAACAAGGAACAACTATTAAACTCTTTTAGTGGTATATTATAGTTATGCACAAGTGTTACTGTATGTTAGACTATTTATTTTTACTTGTGCAATGATAAATGTTCAGTATTGAGTAAGGGTACTTAGTTACATTTGACCACTGCATACAGTCACTTCAGAAGCTTACCATTAACGAGAAAACTTGCCTCCCACAGCCACCTGTGCAAGCAGAAGGAATAAAGGAAACAAAATAAATGAGGGAAGACAAATCATCTACTGGTATTCAGGCAAATTATCATCTAAGTATTCACAGTGCTTTCTTTTTTTCCATATTTTGTTCCAGATGGATCAAATTCATTTTTCACCTCAAAGTTCTTCATACAGTGCTCCATAATGAAGGTGAAGGTGAAAAAAAAATGCTTGATACATTCTCTGACATGTATTAAAAAATAACAAAATAACATGTACATAAGGATTTACAGCCTTTGCTCAACACTTTATTGAAGCACCTTTGGCAGCAGTTACAGTTTCAAGTCTTTTTCAATATGATCTTAGAGGTTTGGGTCATAGTCCTGGTGGAAAATGAACCTTCGCCCCAGTCCAGAGTGCTTTTGTGCAGCTTATCATCAAGTACATCTCTGTAAATTGTTGCATTCATCTTTTCTCTGACCCTGACTAGTCTCCCAGTTCCTGCTGCTGAAAAACATCCAAAAGGATGATGCTGCCACCACCATGCTTCACTATAGGAATGGCACTGGCCCGGCCATGAGCACTGTCTGGTTTCCTCCAGACATTACTCTTGGCATTCAGGCCAAAGAGTTCGATCTTTGTTTCATCAGAACAGAGAATTTTGTTTGTTGTGGTCTGAAAGTCCTTCAGGTAAGCATTTGGCAAACTCCAGGTGGGCTGTCATATTCCTTTTGCTGAGGATTGGCTTCCATCTTGCCACTCATACAGGCCTGATTGCTGGAGTGCTGTAGAAATAGTTGTCCTTCTGGAAGGTTCTCCTGTCTTTATCAAAGTCACCATCGAGTTCTTGGTCAAGTCGCTGACTCGGGCCATTCTACCCTAACTTCTCAGATTGGCCGGGCAGCCAACTGTACCAAGAGTCCAAAGTTCTTCATTTACAGGTGATGGCGGCCACTGTGCTCCCTGGGAGCACAGTGGCCTCCATCACAGTGGCCAGAGAAATTTCTGCACTTTTCCCCAGATCTGTGCTCAATGCCTTAGACTTCATGGATTGGTTTGTGCACTGTCTAGTATGGGACCTTATATAGACAAGTGTGTGCCTTTCCAAATCATGTCCAATCAACTGAATCTACCACAGGTGAACTCCAGTTAAGTTGTAGAAAGATGTGACAGATGCTCAGGATGCATCTGAGCTCAATTTTGAGTATTTTTATTTATTTATTATATTTTGTAATAAATTTGCAAGAATTTCAAGCAATCTTTTTTCACTTCGTCATTATGGTGTATCGTGTGTAGAACTTTGAGGTGAAACACAAATAAGGCTATAACATGACAAAATGTGGAACGAGTGAATTACTGGAGCAGCCGTGTATCTTATGTTTTTACTTAAGATTCCAAATAAGTAACATCAGCTTGGAGTCACATTTTCACAAATGACCACTTTCACTCATGTATTAGGTAGACTACATCAAGAATAACAACTATTACCTCATCATTGTAAATCCTTTAAAACACTAACATTGCCCCTTCAAAGAACAGTGTCTGTGTCTTTACCTTTCCAGGCGTAGAGCCCTTCTTTGCTTCCCACATGCCACGCTTGTTGCCCACATCAGCTGGTTTCACATCCTGTCACAAACAAAATGCACAAAAAGATTGTTAGCCCTGGGAAGTGCCAGAAGAAATATTTAGACCAGCTACTTAAGCAAAAAGTATAGAAAAGAAGAAGCTTTTATCCAAAGAAATTTCTCAGCAGAAAGCACAGAGGTACTATGAGGGAATTGTCTCAAATGTTCTCCTCAACCTACTTTAAATGAAACCAGATAACTGAAAGTGTGACCATTTTTATGGTGAGGAATGAGAAAAAGTAGCAATAACTTGGACTGTCTGTAAAACATTGGAGAGCTTTCCTTATCGGTCCTCTAACAGATTTGAAGGGCTTTATAGAACTGCTTTCATCCTGAGAAGACAGTGATTCCTTAGTAAAGGGTTTAAGTGACATGTTTAAGCAAAGGAGAACTAAAAACTAACATCACATGAAGTATGAAGTCATCAATGTCCAGGGAGTAAATGTACCAAATGATTTCCCTTCAATGGATGCAAATACAGTTCCCAAACATATTTATTAGGCTTCTGGTTATTACTGGTGATATTGGTGAAGTATATGCAAAACCTTTACCAGTTTGACGAGCAGACAAAAAGCAGCAGGAAAAGCTTGAGTGAGGATAGCTGAAGGAAAGAGCACAATTAAAGAGGACAGAAAGGCTGAAAAATACCACTAGCACAGTAAAGACACAGTAAAGATTTAATGCTAATATCCACACATGCACCAGACTGCAGGTACAGCTTCAACCCATCAGGGGGAAGTGTTACTGCAAGAGTAACAGCAAGGTTACAGCACTTCTCTGGCCAAGATATTTGATACCAAAGTTATCTTGCTCATAAATTTTGCTTAAGAACAATGTCACACGTCATCTACCAACCTTACTCCCCATGAATGTGTCTCCAGACAGTTTTTACTAGCAGCTGGTGTCTGACTTTAAGAAGAGGACACAGTGCTCACTGACTACCCTAGTACACATTTATTTATGCTATATGACCATAAAGAGAACAAATTAAATCATTAAGTTTCCATCTACTTGTTGTGACATGTCATAATATGTGATAGCTATGAATAGATATGACCCTTTCCTCCTTTTCCAAAGGACACTCAAAGTACGGACTCATCAGTAGGACTAAAACATGCATTTCAGGGAGAGTTAAATGCAAACTGAGATTTCTGTTTGAAAATACTGCAGTTTTCTGGAATATAGGATTTAAATACAAAATAAATGATGTTAAAAGGAAAGGTGTTTCACGGCTCTTCTGTTGTCTGCAATAGATAAATACTTTTTTTGCTTCTGTACAAAGATTTCTCATGGGTTCCTGGTCAAATAAATTAATTGAAGCTTTTCCCATCATGTGTACAAGAACTCAGAGAAAGCCATGACAGCATATGCTGTTCAGTAAACTCTCCATGTGGTGCTGCTAGACTTAAGACAGCAGCACCGTCCAGCCCTGGAGTGCAGACCCAAAGGCTGCAGCCAACAAAGGACAGGCATGTTGATGTGCAAATGAGCACATCAGCATGTGCAGAATATCAAGGGATTACTCTGCTGAAGACTGGCGTCTGATTTACAATAGTGTGTGGATGTGTGATCACGGCAAGGATTTATCAGGTCTTACTGCGGGCTTTGCTGCTGCTGCTGGTGCTGGCTTTGCAGCTGCTGATGGCGCTGGTGCCGGTGCTGCTGCTGCAGGTGCTGGCGCTACTGTCTTCTCGCCTTCTGCCGGCTTTCCCGTCCAACTGTTGACACGTCCGGTCACACTTCCTTTGATACCGGCCACATCCTGGTGAAGAAACACTTTAAATATGCAATCACATACTAAACCACACTAAGCCTCTTTCTGTCTCATTCTCCGTTACCTTGTTTGCAGGAGAGGGACTTTCAGAGGTGCTGCCCACGTTGCCTTTCTCCCACATACTTTTGATGCTGCGTGTTCCCCCCGTAGGAATATCTGCCACTGGAGACTTGGGAGATTTTACATCTTTGTTTCCCTGTAAAAAGATAATAATAATAATAATGGACTGCATTTATATAGCGCTTTTCTAGGCACCCAAAGATGTATTTAGTTACATTTACATGGGCAAACACAGGAGCAAGCTCAGGGACACAAATAACAACATAGATTTAAATTTACCCAAGAACATTAATGTACTTAAGCACAATTTTAAGATAACTGTGCTTCATTTCAATTTATCAATTTTATTCTACTATTTACTGAGATAAAAAGCCTCAAAATGATGATCGGCACTTTTCAGAGCTTTGACATTAGGTCTATGTTGCAATACAAATATAACTAACTGTAACTTTTAATCATTTAGTAACAAGTGAAGAAAATACAGCTTTTTTAAAAAAAAAAATTAATCTACACATATTTAATTTGAAATATACACCCTTCATATGTGTATATTTCAAATTCACAGGCTAACATTGAACATTTTATCTGCTACATTTACTTAGATAAGATTTTAAATCTTATCTAAATTTAAATCTTGATGGCTCCTCAGTCTTAACAAATATTTACTGTCCAGCTTTTTTTTCCATTACCATTTTAGTCAGACTCACATTAGTTAAAAATAATTATTCTTTCCATCTACAACCTATATTTGGAAGTATTGCTCTGTTCTGGGACCTACCCACCCATCTATGTGCATACATGGAAGTGTGGGTAAGAAAGGCCTGGGACAGGAAGACCACCAGCAAAGATCTCCCAAAGGGTATGGAGCAAAGGAGGAAAAAATTACAACAGACAAACGCTAATCAAGTCAGACACCAGGATGAGCTGGGCTGAAGGTGGGTTGTAAAGCACAAGTAAGCAGGATAAGCAGCTTAAATAGTGGCTGCAATGAGATTTGCCAATAGAACTATTTCCAGGTAATCATTTTGATTTGAAATAGTAAATAAACAGGCATCGCTAATTAAATATGTGTAGATTCTATTGTATTAGGTGGAGAATCTTAATTGGTGTGATTAATAATACCTGTGTTTACCTTCTATTTCATATGAAATAGGTCTACTGGATGTGCTGAATGTGAGTCATTATGAACCGTGGGTTGAGCTTGACTTTGTCATCTGACTGAACTAACACTACACTTCACCTCTCAGCCTGGTTTGATTTTAATAGAGATGAGTCGATGACACTTAACCATACATATAATGTGAGACTTGCTCCATTTAAACCATTTACACCAGGAAAATGTGTTTCTCGTGTAGCTGATGCATCATACTCTGACTTCAAATGGACCATCTTAAGGTTGTTGCATTGGTTGCAACTTAAAGAATATATGTTCAAATAAAACATGACTATTACTGCTACCTTTATTAAGGATGGTGATTAATATTTAACATAGAGATCAGCTCTCACCTGGATGGCAGAAGTGTATTGTTCCATTCTGTTGCCAATCTTGGAGACAATAGGAGTGTGTGACACTCTGGCTGTGGTGCTGCACAGATGAACCAGGCACTGGGCATTAGTAAAAGCCACCAACCACTTATTTATCGTTTTCTCTTGTACTGGAAAAAAAATCTTTTTTGTGGCTTACCTTTTCTGGGCTGATTTACTGAGGAATTCTGCCTTCTCCCCAATCTGCACAAAACAATGTGGATTTTTACACCAAGTAGCGTTTCAAAGCCACAAATCACATTCTGCAACTCAATTCAATTCTATTTATATAGCGCCAAATCAGAAGAACAGTCAGGAAGGGGCAGCAATCTGCCATGACCGGTCAGTGCTGTGAGGTGGGGGGACACGAGAAAAGACACACTCTACAAAAAAAGCTATGGTAGCGTTGCACCACAAGGTGTCATTATTTTTTTTAATCAATAGCATACAGCTTATATCAGTGGAATTAAAACCAGAACTTGATAAGGGAATGCCAAATGAACAAAAACAGTAGTCAGGAAAAAATGTTTGACCATAAAGGGAGAACAACAATATCTGTGCTCCACTTCGCACAAAGCATGGAAACAGGGGGAAACAGCTTGGCTGGCTCTGTCATCAAGTAACAAAATGAACCAGGCAGCACTCCAAATCATCTCACAGTATGTGATAAAAACCTAGATTTGAAAATGAAACAGTGTGCTATTTGCTTAGTACATGTCGTTGAGTCTCTGGTTGCCTTCCAACCTCATGGTGACAAAAAAAAAAACCTCAAGGAATTTCTTTCAATTACATAAAAGTTTATAAAAACCAGATACATTATTTATACAAGACAGCTATATTTTACAGCCTGTACTATTACAGTGTCACTATTTTTAAGAGTTTACTCACACAAGTTATAATAAAAGCATTTTTCTCCATTCAGCTGGGTTTTCAGATATCTGGCTATGACTTCAAAGTTTGTTATTATTATAGTGCTCAAAGTATAATAAAGCATTTATTTAAATTACTCTAAAAAGATACACAGACACTTTTTGTTTCTACTGTGGATAAGTGGCCATATGTTTAGCTGGCTTTGCAGGATCTGGGCAAATACAACCGAGACTGTGTGTGTAAACTCAACTCAGTGAACCTTGTGTGACAACTAAGCCGTACGAACCAATTCTCAGACACTCACCTTAGAGGAGCCTTTGGGACTGATAGTAAAGGTTGGTTTTGTAGACCCCTCCTCCATCTGTTTCTTCTTCTCTGCAGCCTCCGCCCTCCTTTTCTCTATTTCCTCCTTCATCCTCTTTCTCTCCTCCTGTTACAAAAGCCCCATTTTGCTGTCACATTTCTGTAGCCACACATATGATAAATAGCACATATCCAAACCCATGCACTGTCTTAAATTGGTATATTTAACCCCTGAATGTCAAATAACACATCCTCGCCTGCTCCTTGGCTTTCTTTTCCTCTAGCGCCTGTTTCCTTTGCCTCTCCTCTTCCTCGAGGATCTTCTTCCTCTCCTCTCTCTTCCTCTTCAGCTCCTCCAGCTCTGCCTCGGCACCCTGCTGCTTCTGCTTCATCTTCTCAAACTCCTCACTTTCCGCATTGTTTCGTCTGCGCTTCAGCTCTTGCAGTTTTCGCTCAGCCTCCTGTCGCTCCAGGTCTTCTGCTTTAGTGGAGGGCGGATTGTCCCTGCTCGCAAACAGGCACAGTTTATTTAATTCACATGTTAAAACATGCAGATTAGACTTAACAGTGATCAAAATCATTGACTGTCTATAAGCAGTGGTCCCATTACATTGTGGAGACAGTTTGCCAAGATTTACCTTGATGTCTTTTCTGTTTTCTTTAATTTACTTTCAATGACAGCTCCATTCTGTTTGGTTGGTTCAATCTTTCAAAAAAGACGGGAAAAGAAAAGTTTTTCTTCCATAAAAGAAAAATAAACACATATTGAATATTGACAGCTAGTATTGTTTTACCTTCTCCTTAAACCCAAATCTCTTCGGCTTCTCCTCCTTCACACGAAGATGTGAAAATAAGAGAGAAAGAAAAGATCAGCAAACACCCAGTGTTTCACACACACACACACACACACACACACACATACACACACAGCACACACACACACCCGCCGCCACAGCACACCACACACACACACACACACACACACACACACAGGACAAAGGCCATCAAACAACAGTGGAGTACTGGTAGTGAATGCAAAGCAGATGTAAGCTAAAGAGCTATGACACTGCAGCATCCTTGATATCACCACCTCCAGCAAAACACTGCGACTGCACTGTGATCTGTGACCAAACCACGAAACCACATCACACAGCAAAGCAAGAACAAACCCACATAAATAAAGAGTGTTTTTTTACTTTGCAAATAGTTACATTAACACAAAAGTCCCACAAATCCCATCAATACCTCCTCTTTCTTCTTCTTCTCTTCCATCTCTCTCTTTTTGCGCTTATCCTCTTCCTCTTTTTTCTTCTTCTCTTCAGCCTCCTTTTTCCTTTTTTCCTCCTCTACTTTCTTCTTCTCTTCCACTTCCCTTTTTCGTCTCTCCTCCTCTTCTTTCTTCCTTTGTTTCTCCTCTTCCTCCTTTTTCTTCTTCTCTTCCATTTCCTTCTTTCGTTTTTCCTCTTCTGCATTCTTTTTCTTTTCTTCCATTTCCCTTTTCAGTTTTTCCTCTTCCTCTTTCTTCTTCTTTTCCTCCAGCTCCTTTTTTTGCCTTTCCTCTTCCTCTTTTCTCAGTCTCTCTTCCACCTCGGTGTTCTGCTTCTCTTCCTCTTCTTTCTTTTGTCTCTCTTCCAGCTCTCTTTTCTGTCTTTCCTCCTCTTCTTTTTTCATTTGTTCCTCCATCTCTTGTTTTTGTTTTTCCTCTTCCTCTTGTTTAAGCCTCTCCTCAGTTTCCTTCTGTTGTTTTTCCTCTTCTTCCTTCTTTCTCCTTTCCTCCTCCTCCCTTAGTGTCTTTTCTTCCTCCTCCTTTTGGAGTTTTTCCTCCATTTCCCTTTTTTGTCTTTCTTCCTCTTCTATCCTCCGCTTTTCTTCCATTTCCTTTTGATGCTTTTCTTCTTCTTCTTGCCTCTTCTTTTCTTCTTCTTCTTCTTTGTCAACACCAGGCGCAGGCTCATCTTCAGCATCTTTATTTTCTAAACCTGGCTCCTCAGTGTCCACCTCTGTTGCTGCAGCCTTCTCCTCAGTCTCTTCCTACAAAAACAAATTAAATTTACTTCCCGTCAGTTTTATGGAGTTGGATTAATGAGTCTAAAAGAGGTAAAAAGACATAAAACTCTACCTCATTTTCTGTTGTTTGTGTTCTTGATTCTTCAACAGATTCCTGACAATCACAACAAAAATAAATCAATTAATCAATAAAAAAAATCACAATATAAAAACTTTTTTCCCCAGTAAATACATTATAATTTATGAAACAAACAAAAAGGCTGAAACACATCTTACCTTCTCGTCCTCCTTTGTGTCTTCTTCTTCTTTCCTCCAAGAGTTAGTATCAGTTCTTGTCACCTCCTCCTGGGCAGATTCCTCCTCCTTCTTCTCCTCCTCCTCCTCCTCCTCTGTATTTTGTTGCCTGCTGATGCTGATGAAAGTCTGCTCTTCCAATGTGACGTCTGTGCCATTGGTGGTGCCAATTGTGGGATCGAGCTCCTTCTGTCTCTCCATGGCCTCCTTCATCCTCTTTTGCCTGCGTTCCTCCCTTCTGGCGAGGCGCTCCAGCAAAGCTTGGTCATCATCTGCCCCTTCGTTTACGGCCGTGGAGGACTCCGTCTCTGTCACGCTGAAAAATTAAAGAACAAAAACAAAACACCAAAGATTAAATTCAATCAAAGTCGAACCTCAAAATCTTGGCTGCTATCAAATGTTTTGGTCTGATCAAGTGTGATGAACCCACAAGTCTTTCTGAGTGGAATTTTCTCCTGTGGCTAACCAGCGAAAACATCAATCCAAGAACCTCACAACCGCTGGAGCTTTCCAAATATTGAGGCTGGAGGGCTTTATCAATACCAAACACTTAGATAGGCTGTAGAGCTGCTGCGTTTTTCTTTTTCTCTCTCTCAGTGACGCTTACGCAGGAACAAAAAAGCATTTGAATAAAATTAAATGAAAAAACACTTTTTTGTTTTTTGTGACACAGTTAATTTGTGCAATAGGCCAAGGTAATAAAATGTGCTGCTTTTATACACAACAATTCAACTTGTGTGTAAATTTATTTTTCATACGTCAAAAAAAACAGTTTTTTTCATTAAGACAACCCCTAATGGGAAGTTACTTATTTAACCTCATTCTAGATGATGGCTACACATCTTACCTGTTAGTGTCGATCACCTCAGTCGTACCAGATTCCTCTGAGTCTTTCATCTTCTTTCTCTCCTCCCTTGCGCGTCTCCTTCGCTCCCGAGCCTCTTCCTCATCATCATCATTGGTGTTACCTGTCCTGAAAGAGCACATGTGCAGAATTACAGTCTTTTGTTTAAAATGCATTTTAGTTTTTTGGGTTAAACCATGAAAACACATCAATCCACGTGAAAGCTACTTTGGCTTATTGGCAGCTTTTGTGCTAAAATATCACTGTCTAGTGATAATGGCTAAAACACCCAATGAATCCAAGGTCCACTACTGATGATCTATCTTTAAAAATCATACTCTAGATCAGATTTCTAATCCCTAAACCTAACCAAGGAAGTTAAAAGAAGCAGAAAATAAAATTGGTATAATTTGTGATAAAAGGCCCGAAACACCCTGTGAAGTTAAGCCACAACTGATGATGTGTCCCGCTGGTAAAGCTTTCAGGCTGCCTTTCTTCATAGTAGCCATCCCTCAAGACTTTCTTCATTTGAAGCAATGCATTATCAGAGATTGTAACATCTAGTCCTTTATTGAATCTGTAAATGCCTTGGTTTGGAGTTTGTGATATAGTTTCGGCTCATGTTTTGTTTTTTGTTTTTTGCCTTTCACTTTGCTTGTGTATGTCTATTAGTTTAACTTCCTGTCTTTGTCTTTTTACTACACGTTTGCCTACGTGAGAACTCTGGATGGTTCCCAATGGTACTTTCCTTTTCTAGTATTTGTACTAGCATTAAAAGCTGACTGCAAATTCACTTTGACGCTGTATAGATGAACAGATGAAAACAAATTATGGACCTAACTGTAAATGCTTTGAGCTCCATGGACCTCGTGGTTGTGCCTACTTTACTTGTGACACACTATGACATGTTATGTAAGGCTTTAGTGTAGAGTGGAGTTTCCCATACACATTTTATTTAATGTTTTTAAGAAACCTAAAGTGACAAAACAAGTGTTTTTCCTGATAAAAATTTAAAAAACTTCACATAAATCAAAAACACAATTTCCTCCAAAAGAAATATGTGATATGTGACATTTTTATGTTGACCACATGAGAAGCTACAGCCATACCATCTAAAGCTGATTTTAAAAGACACGATGAAGATTTGAGATACCACAACTGAGAGGAAAATAGTCTATAAGAAATAATTATAAACACACGTGCTACACATGCAAATGTCACATCCAAGAAGATGCGTGTACTTCAAAAGACTGGCTCACTTGGGACTTAATACTACAACATGTAATATATGAAAAAGGGAGAAAAAGCAACAGAATAGGGATGCAGAACAATGCTGTTCCTCTCCATCAACCCCATATCTCCTGTCAGTGACTTTCATCCAGCTTTGAATGCTTCCACAGTTAATCTTTCAGCATGCCTGGGAGTATCTTTTTAAGTATTACCAGGCTTTATGAGACAGAGAGGGAGCTTGAAATGGTCCATTGATAGCGCACGGGTATTATTTCCCTCTGCTCTTCCTGAATCTGCGAGGCAATCTTTTACAGATGTTGCGAGAGGTGGAAGGCAACCGCAAGAATCCTTTCTGTCTTTAAAACAGCAACAAAGACCCAAATGAGGCGGAAATCCAATAAATCCACAGGCAAAGATTTCTCCAAGTGGCACGGATCACCTAGAGAAATCAGTGAGGAAGCAATCCAATTAGAGAGAACCCCAGCCAAAGCTTGAAGCTTCCTGACTGAGTGCTGTCAAAATGTCACAGTTACATTTCCAGACAACCAGCCCGAGGGACACGAAGCATAATAAATGAGGGGAAATATGATGGGAGCTACTTGGCTAACAGAGGTGCTGAGTGAAATGAAGGAAAGAGGCTAAAAAGCTCAGCTCAAGCAGTGTAAGTCTGAAGCCCTCGGAGCAGGCTATTATGCACTGGAATAAAAATGACAGTCAAAACATTCCAGTGTCGGCAGCGTTTGGAGAGGAACTGGAAGGCATAAAAGGAAGGGCAGGCTGGTTTGGCATGGCCGGCTGTGAGAAAATTGCAAGGAATGCTCTTCGTTGCTTGGGCACTGATGGCACATCTGATAGGACAGCACCCGACTGGAAAAAGCACAACATGCTGGGCTATGTTTGGACATCTTGATTATATGATCACATAAAGGATTAAAGTGATCATAATCTTTTCAAATCCATTCAGAGAGTAAAATGCAGTGACCGCAGTGTTTGATCATCAGTTTAATTAGCTCTGCGATTAAACACTTCTGACATCTTTAAGTGTCAGCATCTCTCACTTTGTTTCTACTCCACCTGAGGTCACAGCAAGTACAAACCTTCTACTTTACACCACTGGGGTGGATATCAGCACCATCTTTTAAACATTATTGTTTAATTTACTGAGCACATGAAAGAGACTGAATGAAACAACAGAGAATGAAAGGTAAACCCAAACAGCAGCACAGATGACGGTCCCCTTAATGAGCTCAGGATAGTGTGGAGATCATTGGGCCATTATCGGCTCTTCCTTCTGCTCCGTGTGGAGACAAAAAACTCCATCATGCATCCTTCCATACATCAAACCACATATAGTATGCATATATAGAAAGGCCTGCTCACTGAGCATGTGTCCATGAGACGAACCAATCATCGGAGGGCACAGAAGAACGATCAGAAGAGGAACATCTTGTTTAATGTTTTCAGAATGGTTCACTGCACCCAAGGGTTTAAAAGTGTCACCACAGATGTGACTGGGAAACAGCTGCTGTTTAAAAACTAAAAAAAAAAGGTGTGTGTGTGTGTGTGTGTGTGTGTTTGTTTGTGTGTGTGTGTGTGTGTGTGTGTGTGTGTGTGTGTGTGTGTATATTTCGGAGTGAGTGAGTAGGCCCTGCTAATCAAATATAAAAGCTATCCGGTTTGTTTTGTGAGCCGACACAAATACTTTGCATGCTAACAATGCTAATGAGGCTTTAATTTAAGATGATGTGGTGTAAGATGTTCTGATATTCACAGTGCATTCACCCTTTTTTTGTGAGTTTTCTCTTGTAATTTTAAGTCTGCATGCTCAGGACTGTGTCTTTTGTGTGTGTGTGCATGTGTTGTTTTGCACAGGTTTTACAGGATTACTCACTTTTCAGCTTCAAGGCGCATCTGCTCTCTCCTTTGCCTCCTCAGCTCCATGCGGCGGTCAAAGTCGTCATCCATGGTGGCCAAAAGGTTCTCCTTGCTTTCTCACTAAAAGACACAAATATAATGTCAGCATGAGTATCCTAAGTTAAATGAAATGGACATTTACTTTTTAATGCACATGTAAAAAAAAAATGTTTAAACTCAATTAACAGCAGCTTGTAGGGTCCAGATTAACAGACACACATTGCAATATAACAAAGGGCCCACCCAAACTTTTTTTAACATATGAAAAAATCAATAAAAACTTCTGTCTGCTGGTTTACAATACCTTAGCAATAGCGAAAGTTTAGTCCACGGACAACAGAGACTCCTCTCCTGTCATATATCAGCTCCCACAGTCTGGTTTATATCTTAGTCCTTCTGCAGCGCAAAAAGAATTCCTGCTTGTCTTTGCAGTGACTACAACTACCAGAAAAGGCAAAGCCTGCCTCTCTGCTCTCCTCTTTTTCTTTCTCAGCCTCCCTCCTCCTCAGGCAGACTCCTGCTCGCTCCCTCTGACTCTCACTTTTCCCTCCCTGATCTCTGAATTTGGACTTAAACTTTGTCTTATTCTGCTTACTGTACCTTGTCTGCTTTATCTAGCTTATGTCAGATGTGTCGGTTTTAATTTATAAAGGTTTCCACAGAATTATTCCGTGCTTCTAAAACGCTATTCACTGCACAACACTTACTGGTCACAGGACAGCTTTGCAGTGCGCAGTGGTTTATATTTCAGCAATTAGCCTGGCATGACGTTGGTTTTCATTTGCCAAAGAAAAAAAAAATGCCATTAGCCTTTTAATTACTTTTTTCCAACTAATAATTACTATAATGAATAATATTTGTAATTACTGGCTCTGTACTGGACCCCATACATTTGTTATTAAATAGAGGAAGAAGAGTGCAATTTTTTCCTCTCTCATTAAATTATTCAAACATGTTTGACTCCTCGTGTTTCCCTATGCTGTTATTGTAGTTTAATTGAAAACAGATAAAGAGATCCAGTGGGAAACGCAATCTACAAACAGGTTTCTTTGAACTACAGAGGCGGGGCATTCCTGTGCATTTAAAAGGTAATTAGAGTTTCCAGCATCACAGATAAAATCATAGTTCTTGTAAAAGGTTGCCAAAGCTTATAATCTACAATCAACTGTTCAGCTAGATCAATCAACTGAAAACCAAAGCCCCCATTTTAGTAATAATAAAGCTGTAATCTGGCCTGCAGGGTTTCCCAAAGCTCACTAACGTCATACAGCCTGTGCCCAGTAACTAATTGCTAGTCTTTCTGGCTTAGAGAAAAGAACTGAGGGTTCATTTAAATGCACAGACTTAGATAAAATGGCTTCTTAGGCTGACACAAAATCCTTCATTTATAGCACTTTAACAGCTTGCCACCTTATATTAACATCTGGAACACTAACTCCAAACAGCTGCCAATAAATCAAAATTCACCGTTTTTTCCTCCTCATGTAATTCTAACAAACTCATTCAGCATAATTTAAATTCATTACTTGATAATGTACACATTGTATAGGCTTTCAGCATTAACAAAAACAACTGTATAAGCCGTGCACAGTTTTTGTGTCCACAGTGTCCTCCCACTAAAGACATGGATGCTAAGGTAACTGATGGTTCTTAGCCAAAAATGTGAGTGTGAGGGGGAACTTTTGTGTGTGTGAGTGTCTGGCAGTCCTGTAGGAACCTGTCTAGTGAAATCCTGCTTCTACTCCACTGTCATCACATCCCTGGCTGGTTAAAATAGCTGAAGGACAGCAAATTATTGAAAAGTTAGGGAATAAACCAAAGTATATATTTATAAATGGGCTGCTGCTGATCCCACATTTGTTATTGGAATAAGACTGCTCAAATCCAGTGTTCAGCATGCAATAAAATTATAGTTTTCCAAATGTTTGCTCTTTCTTTGGATGAACATGAAGTTGTGCAACTAGCCAATTGCTCCTAGGTGCCCTCCTACTGCTAGTAGTGCAAGCAGCAACACTTAGTCGGTCGCTGGGCCGTGCTGATTTAGAAAACATCATACCAATTTTTTTGTGAGACTGCAGCTGAAAGTCATGCACCCTGTACTGAAAATAGAAAATAAAATCAGTTTAGTCTTGAGCCAAAAAGACTGCAACTATCTTTAGGAAGCTCTAACCCATGACGAATAGGCATTCCTGTCTTTCACAATAGAAACAGAACAAGCGCCAGCACTGGGAGATTACATCACACTTTTTCACTTAAGGTCAAACAACTCTATTTTCTAGCCTTAGAAACAATCATACAATACATTATAAGGCAGTTCAAAGAAAGCTTAACCCGGCTAGCTTTACTTTCATTCTTGGTCATATATGGTTATACTAAAGAGGGCCACTTCACTCTCATTGCTGTATTTTTGTTTCAAGATTTTTCAGATCTGCAGAGGAGTGGCAGCACGGTGGCACAGTGGTTAGCACTTCCTCCCACTGTCCAAAGACATGCACTTAGTGGGGATAGGTTAATTGGTTAATCCAAATTGCCCATAGGTGTGAATGTGCGAGTAAATGTGAGTGCGAATGGTTGTCTGTTTCTGTGTGTTGGCCCTGCGACAGACTGGCGACCTGTCCAGGGTGTACCCCGCCTCTCGCCCTATGACAGCTGGGATAGGCTCCAGCGCCCCTCGCGACCCTGAACAGGATAAGCGGACGCAAATGGATGGATGGATGGATGGATGCAGAGGAGCCCACCAACAGTAAGCAGTGCATCATAATGGGACATAAGCATGTCACAGTTTAGTTTGTACTATGACCGGTACCATACACAGTCATTTAGACTTACAAACAAAATGAGCCAAAAGCGTCCCTTTCCCTGAAACACCCAAATCTGTTGAGTTTCCCAGGAGATGGATGGCACTCTTTTAGACTTTACCCTTGTGGGAAACTGAACAGAGATTTATTGGCACCGAAAAACTGACACCCCCGTTTTGATGCTGGACTGAACCACCACTTACAACCACTGGCACTTTATATAATTACTGTATAATTTATCCATATCTTACTGATCTTGATTGCACTACTGTAAATGCTGTATAGACAATCATACTGTACAATACAATAATTATAGTTTTACAACTGTTTATTAATACTTGCCTTTGTATATCTATAATCTGCTATAGCTTTTCATATTTATAACCATACGTATAACCTGTTCATAGCCTGTATATAGCTTGTACATTCACTTCAGTTATAGCCTGTACATACTTATTCATAACATACCTTCATACCGTGTACATTGTATCATAGCTCTAATAGATCTATATTCTGTAATATAGCTATATTATTGCTAATGTACTTTCAGGATGGATGCAAACTGCATTTCATTGCCATGTACTTGTGACGTGTGCAATGACAATAAAGTTGAATTCTATTCTATTCTATGCTTTTCTAATAGATTGCTTAATATATACATATAATCGACGGTGCTCTATAGAGACCAGAATTAAACAAGGACTTTCTCTAAAATCTGGAAGAACGAGCTAAAATTCAGCATTGGGGAAAAAAAGCTAAAATGAACATTATGTTCTCTTAATAACACATGCAAGTGCAGTTATTAGGAAATGTAATTCAAACAGCATAAAACACGTTTTTGTTGGGGACTATTTTCTGTCAGCACCAATGCACAATGATTATATTGTATACTACACATTAGCAATCAAGCAAAAGGCCTTGTATTTGTTTGCAACTACAGTACATTGTAGTGTTTTGCAAACCATGTGCTATACAAAGAAATAAATGATGGATATTTGGTCAGATCAATGAGTCATTCGGTCAGATGCAGCATGAAAGGGAGTGCAGGGGAAAAGGTGGGTTGCAAAGCAGACTGGAGATTCTCAGAAACTGTGGCCTGTCTAAAGAAGTGCCCTTTATTAGGATTCACCTATTGGATGCACATCAGGGTATGAGTTGGGCTATCAGCTGATGTACGCTGACAATGACCAAAGCTTATTTGCCAGGATTGTGAATGAGGATGACTTTCTTTTCTGTGTGAACTAACTGTTAGACTCACTTGTCACTTGTTCACTGACTTAATCCTTCTCAGGGTCACAAGTGACAACCTGTTCATCACTCTCTCACAGCCTCATGGGATGAGAAGAGGTCTGAGCATCATAAAAGGTGGTCTGAATTATGGATTCTATGGAGCATCACGCAAGGACTGACTGAGCTGAACAACTCAGAGATGTCTGAATGGTGAAGCAGGAATGTTTGGATGGGCTAACGCAAACATTGCCTCACTGGTCCGCTGATGCCAGTGAAGATCTCTATTTATAAAGTTTCAAATCTCTTGAGAGTTTTTAGACTTTATAATGTTTAAACTTTCTAATGTGATTGCCTTTCTTCCCAGCTTTTGTCTACACTGAGAGACATGCACTTAACAGCACAGACATTATTCTCCGAGTTCCCCATAACAGTGCTATCTGCAAATGGACAGATGATTTGTATAGTTCAGATTACCTCTAGGAATAACTTTTTCTATATTTTGTTATATATATTTTGGTTGAAGGCCCAAAAATATGTGGAAGCACTGATCACACTGGCACTTTAATTTAGATATATTTCTCCTGCTACTTGAGCACACTGCTTTCATGCAGCAAAAGAATCACAAAAAACACACTGTTCATGAATATTTAGCCTTATATGACTGGCTTGCATTAAGTCAGATGTAAAAAAATCAAACTCTGACATTTAAAGCTAAACAAAACTGTGACTTCTGAGGGAATGCGTTTACTCCAATGAAACCAAAGACAGGCAGAATATGCAGGTACTTAGCCTAACTTAGCATAAAGACTGGAGGTAAAGGCTAAAGCAAGCCTGGTTACGCCTAAACAAAAAAATCCCTTCTCATCACCTGTACACGTCACTAACTATATATTTATATGTCACTATTCATCTGTTCAGTGTGCATGTCATATCTGTCTATACTGCTATTATTTATCCCAAAATGTCAACGGCGTCAAACCATGTATATTTGTCTATAAATTAAACAGAAATGTCTATTAAACATTTACAGGTGTTGGTAGCTAACAGATTTTTTTACAACTTACAACAGCTCCTACCTTTCCCAGCCTTCATCTCAAACTAAGCTAATCCTAATTTGGGTTTTTTCTTTTTCACAAAAAAGTCCCCCCAAATCATTATTAGGTACCCTATTGCTTTAAATGATGACAGCACGATCTTCTGCTACCCTGCAGCACTATGTCATGCTGCCACCTTACTAGTTCTAATATATAAAACCCAAACCAATAGTGGGAATTCAACCTGATAACTGGAGAGCTTTCTGAAGCAGCAATGAATGGCAAAACTTCACCTTTAAAGGAAGCCAAACAACCAGCTGCAGATCATGAGGAAGCACATTTTGCAAACATGGCATAAAGTCTACATCACAATAATATTCAGTCAGTGCTAATGTACTAAGTACATTAAAAGAAAGCCTGCAGGTCTCTGGCATATTCAGATAGATGTGACTGAACACATGTACCTATATCTACGCAATAGTAACCCATGCCAGTGTCCCTTATCCAAAGCGGTTAATTCACAGTAAGCCCACGTTTGACTTCTTCGTTTCTGAAAGCCAACTTGGATTTAGCCCGAGAATCCCTCAAGTAGTCCATCGAAGCTTGTAATAAGTCTTATAAGCCTTTCACTAAAAGCCCCATAATTACATCAGCTACATGCTTCTCCTTTGGCTCTCCAGTTTTGTGTAAACACCATGTGCTGTTTGTATATTGTCGGCCTTTGTGATTACTGCCTTACTGATGGTGTCTTTACAGAGTGTCTCCAAATGTATCAGTCAGACATCAAAAAGAGCCTGAGACAGAGACTCTGTTCTGTTTAACACTGTTCCTAATGTGTGATTAACATTTGGTTTGGCATGTAAGAGAAAACTTCACATCTTCAATCAGGAAATGTTCACCACAGACAGGCACACAGCTGGATACTAGTAACTGCACAGCTCTGTCTCTATTGCAATGAGTCCAGCAATAACTGTGGATGCAAGAAAAAAAGGAAAATAAACTTTTCCAGCATACTACTCTTCTAAATTATGATCATTTTAGAGAAACATGCCAGCAGACTTTATAGCTACATGTCAGTTACTGCTGAGATTGTTAACTCTGAGGGTGACAGATACTGTAAAGTAGCCGTTTCCCATTGTTTCCAGTCTTTGTGTTTTAGGTGGGCCTACAGTCACGAGGTCAGAATAACTATACATGAATATTTCTTTAATCGATTCCTTTGACTTGTATTCTGTCTGACTGGCTAATTGTAAGGTTGGTAACTGACATCATATGACTGTTTAATACCTGCCCAAAACTGCATCAGCTAAATATCTACAGCACATATAGGACGCGCGCTGCAGAAACTAAATCAAAAAAGACAGACAAGTTTCTCACTGAAGGATAAAAAAAAAGTACTTCAACACATTTATATGTAGATAAACAGCTGCCAGAGAGGCGTTTGCAATCAATCAAGAAGCCACAGCTGCTTACTCCACATGACCAAACATGGTCACATTCAAAAAAGTCCATCACCAGGATACAAATCACACACAGTTTACAAGCAACAACATACTGTACTGGTGACCTTTTCTGTTGCTCATTAAAATATTTGTAAAAAGAGCCGAAAAGGAGTCTGTGCTGTTTTGTGGCTGTTGATGTGAAGATTTGCAACTATCTTGTCAGCTTTGCGCAAAGCGACAGGGGCCTTTAGTAAATTCGAGCCCTTCAGCTCTTGACTCTGCAGCACCGATTGGTTTTATTAAACAAATGGTTTATAATAGCTTATAATCAGCTGATGGAAATTGTTGTTTGATTGCTGATAAAACATTGCAAAGTGGGAGCGATCATTGACTGGAATGAAATATGTGTGGTGACACAATTCAATAAATAATCCTAATTCAAAGCCAAGTTATCGCTTCATCCTCAGCCGGGCACTCAATGGAAATAGATGCAGCTACGTGCACTCCCTGCTCCACATCCCATCAGCTCAGATGGCGTACTTGGCCTCCTTTTAAGGAAGTACACAGGCAGTGTTAGTTGTAATGTCCCTGCCATGGACAGAGATCGTGGTTTACTCAAGAAAATACCTGCTGCTAAACAAAGTGGTAACCCAGGAATAACTTATTTCCATTGTGATCACCGTGAATAAGCTTTCCAAAAATAGTGCTGGGAGGCAAAACCCAAACTGTGATTATTAAAAAAGACCATGAGAAAAAGCAGGACCCTTGAAATGATTCCTAACTCCAAATCATTCTTCTCTTGGTGTTGGGAATGCTATTTCTCCTGTATGGCAGACTGATCGCTGACAAATGACTTCATTAACATTAGTGCCACTAATGTTCACCCTTTAACCTCTTGTAATTTGCTCATGTGGAAAACCATTTCCTCTCCCATTTAGAGTGCCCCACCTGTACAACCAGAGACCATGCGGTGTGCTTTTCTTTCAAATCGCTCCACTGCTGAGGCACAAAGACCCGCTTGTGCTCGCATTAAAACACCAGCAGCTGAATTTTTCCCGTATCACTTTCTCAGTTGGCAAACTTGATTCACAACTTTTTAAATGGCTGATTTTCAACTCAAACTGCAGCAGCTCCCATGTGTTCACGCTCAAAAGACATTTTGTATTTCCATCTGTATCCAGACACAGTTGGCACCATGCAGACAATAGCGTTTGGACTGTACTAATTAAAAAGGGGGGAAAAGTCATACACAGCTAAACATTAAACATAAATATCTGAATTGCTCTACTTTCTGAGAATGTGTTCTCTTGTACTTGTGCATATTGGATATGAAAGACTGGAAGTCCAATGCGTTAACAATATCTTTTACATTTTGTGCATACACAGCTGTTTTCACTTTCAGGATACAAAGTCATCCCGATTTCTGTAATCAAGATGGGTGAGTGAGAATGCTCTTCAAATCCAAACACATTTCCAGTCCCAGACTAGATCAGCCTCCGGTCACAAACTCGCACACTGCAACCGAGTGTGGTCCAGCCTTTATCTGCAATACCATCTAAGGAATAGGAGGCCGACTTGGCATGTCCACTACACCAAACAGTGTGTCCACAGCCAGACGTCCGCTTAATATATGAGCAACAGAAAACTAAAACTGAATTATGGCTTCGACTTCTGTCGTTCTGTTGCACAGAAAGATGCAAGTATCTAAGCTTCATGAAAGGAGGGAGGAAAAACAAGAATATGGGCAGCTGAAACCACTTATTTGCAGAAGTCCCCGCCAGCAAATTGTACATGATTAAGCTCACAATTACTTCATGAAAAGGGATTGTGAGACTTGTTTTGTTTCTGTCACTCCTTGTTAGAGTTCTTTTTCTATGCAGCTTGGATCCAGTAGAATCAATTTTCTTTATAACAATGAGATTTCCTTTCTAGTATTAAAGATAAAAATATAAACACAGTGTAAAAAGATATTTCACATCAACTTCAGTTTTCATGATACCTCTTTCCCACTCTTGTCTCTGCTTGAGGATGTTAAAAACTTGTATTGAGGGAACACAATTAAGTTCTCCTAATATCTCTGTGTGGAAAGTCTCCCATAGAGATCTAAACATTTAGTTTCTTTAACAATGAATGTCGTGCACTTATATTTATGTTCTATTTCTTCAGTTTCATCTCTTTTCAAGCAATCTAGAATGAGGATGGCATGCTCAGATGTAATAATTAGTACTACAGAAGAAGTACAAAAGTGAGGCATCCATATAAAATATAACCTAACAAATCTTTTCAAGAGTCTTCTTTGGGGTGTTTCAAAATCTGAACCAGCCCGTCTTTTTGTCCTCACATCAAATGATACATGAAACCACTGCAAATTCAACAGTCATTAGCATCTGTAAATATGTACTTCACTCTGATTATACAGTTTTTTCCACACAAGTCAGTCTAAATACAAAACACAACATCCCTATATGCCTGCGCTAATGACCTTGTGAAGCAACATCACACATTATGATTAAACTTACCAGGCCTGCAGACCAAAGCGGCTGGAAATCAGCAGGCACAGAGCGACCAGGGGTTTATAAGCAGAGCATGCAATGTGCAGCTCCGCCTGCTCAAGCTGCAAACTCACTGAGTTTCACAGGGTTGACATGAGTATGCACACAGGTTAACTTTAGGGATGTCTTTAAATTGCAGTGCAACTGATTCCTCTGGTTGATAAAGGTTAAAAATATTAAACATATTAAACATAGATTCAATTTTCTAACTTGCGCTTTCTTTTCTATGCAGTTTAGCAGTGCTGCATTATTGTGTGTAAAAAGCTTTCTGACTGAAGTGCAGTATTTGGCTTCTAGATGTATTGGGTTAAATGACAGATGTACTTAATGAGCCTGTCTGATTGTTAAAGGATAGATATAAACACGGTGGTCCATACATTAGCATATCAGTTAAATACATGTATTGCTCCTGCCACATAAGTTGGAATAAAAACAATCACATTGATCATTTCATTTAGGAGCATTTCCATCCAATTAGAGGGTTTCTCCCGGTCTCAGCCTCAGTGGTTTGGCCAAATTACAGAAAGGGTTGAGAAATGAAGAACCACTCTTCTGAGTCCATGTGCGGTAGCCAAACAGACTCAGTCGTTTATTGATTCCAGCGGGCTCGAGGCGACCGGAATCCAAATTGCGAGGATGTCTGCACTTCCAAAACAAGCATTATTGTTTATTTTCCCGATTTGGTTCAGTTGCTCCATCACATAATTTATATAGTTTACTGTATATCAGGGCAACATCTGGAACACCCTTCTCTTCAATAATAAAGAGCAATCAGATAAAAACAAAGCTGAAAATGAAACATAACACAGAAATAAGTTTATGTTTTTGGAAAGTTAGAATTCCATTTTATTCATCTTGAGAGTTTTTATTCAACTCTCAAATGGCAAGGTGAGAACAGCAGGGAGGTCATTAAGCTAGCTTACAGGAAATATAAATATATCAGTGTTTCTACCCTTTAGTACCTAGAAATGTTCAAAATGTATCCATTTTGCCTGTTGACCTAACAAACCGGTTACGCCTTACAGTGGCAGCGAAACGCAAGAAACTGAGAACAAAAAAAAAAAAAAAGAGACAACAATTACACACAAGACACACTTTACAAAATATTAAAAACATTAAAGCAGTGTGAGCCACATATAACGGTAAAATAGTTCTGCTGTAAGACAATGTGCAAACAGTAACATCTTCTCTCATTACATAACATCAAATGGCCCATGTAGGACTGTAATTAAGAAATAAAAATAGCTAGTTGTCATACCAATATATCCATGAGTGTAAGTGTTTTGAACTCAATCTGTTATCTGTCAGAGTTGATGTACTGTTTAAAGCAGATTCTGCTGCATTGAGTAGGCCATTAAAAGGTATCAGTAGCTTATCCACATTCAATTTCAGCATTTCACAGCATTTGAGTGGCTTTATTACCCAATTCTTGGAATGAATGGGCTGGTTTGTAATTTTTCTGAGGTAAGATTTCTTAATGGAGTGCTTTTATTCTTAAAGAGAACCTGTTCTGCTGATTTCCAGCTCCATATTCATATTTTTGGACTCTACACGAGTAGCTTTGCTTGATTCACAGTTCAAAATAATCCCAGTTTATCTCACAGCTGGCCTTTGTGCCACACCTCAGTTCATCCACTGTATGAAACAAGACGTTTTAGTGTTTCTCCCTTTAAACCAAGTAGTCAGCGCTAGAGCCGTCCGCCTGAGATGGCTGCATAAAGAATATCCCTTCTCAATGACATCACAGAGAGGCCAGAGAAAAAGAAACTGTTTGAAACCAAGTGTTTAACTGATTTCAAACAAGTGAAGCCTGAGCTTTTTCCATCCATCCATAGCACAGGAACCATTATTTCCCTCCTGTTTATTGTATATGACAGTTATTTGCTGTTATTTTTAGTAGTAATGTACATGTTTAAACTCACCATCTGTTTAGAACTCATTTCAGTTCACATAACAGCGCACACCTGAAGGTAAATAAGGAAAAGCATAACAGGTCCACTTTCAATAAAAGACCTGTTTCAGGTGCCGAATAAAAACTGAAGGCACAGGTTAGAAACCCTGTCACACAAAAACACCTTTAAGAGAGGAAATATATTTTGCATTTTAATATTTTGCCACATCAGTGCAACCTATGAATCTGTAAAGTAGAGTTACAGTGCAAGAAACCTAATAACTAAATAAATACATAAATAAAACCCTTAAGTGTTACCCAGCTGGCATTCACAGTGGCATTCAAGCTACAGACCAAATGTCTTCTCAGTGCTTACACAAAAACATTTAGCACAACATTAAAACATTTACACACACACACACACACATCTCTGAACTTCTCCGTGTCCCAGTAGAATGACAATCTGTTGTTGCAGTTGTCTGTTATTAAATAAGGAGTTATTCAAGTTTGTTGAGTTTGGCATTTGCCATAGCTAATAAAAAAAAAAGTGCTCAGAGGCAGCAAGAATGAAACTATATTACGTCTTACAACTATTGCAATGCGTTCAAGTTGTTGTTTTGGCTTTTCCCTGGTCTTCCACCTTTTTAATGGCTGCCTGAATCTTTTCCTGGTCTCCCAGCAGTTGTCGAGGTTTCACCGGCTTGAGGTTTTCATCCAGCTCGAGCAGCACAGGTATCCCTGTAGGTAAAGTCACGCTGGCAATGTCCTCATCTGATATACCTGGAGAAAGGAGGAGTAATATTCATCCAATACAAGCCATTCACAATAGGGCTGTTCGATATAACGATATATATCGGATGACGATATAAAAACGTCTATCGTTTCATTTTACGCTATCGTTTGTTTCGTGGTGTTGCAAAATAAACTGTTTACGGTAATATTTTTTCATCGTTTTGATGGTCACTGTAGTGGTTATATTAATTTCTTGAAGTTCTCTCTTTCTCTTATATTTAATATAACCACACTACCGACGGACAAGCGCCTGTTTTATGCGTTGTGGTTAGCAACAACGACGGTAACACCATCGCGTGTCCGCTTGTTTATGTTCCACATAAACCTTTCACAATAAAGCTCAAGATCCTGTTGAGACTTTTCAAAATAAACTGAATCATGTGAAAGAGCAGATTATTTACGAATGAGAAGTAAAAAAGAGCCGCCAGGTGCTAAAAAATAAACCTTAGACTCAAACGTTAGAACAAGCTTTCCCCTGCAGCACGCCGTGTAATAAATACTCACAAAGAAAACGGCGGCCGTTACAACTTATGTCTAAAAATGTATCGTTTCATGCATAGGTTAAAACACTCGACACCAGCTACATGACGCACAGCTGGAAACACTTCCCGCAAGACAAGCTGCCCGAGATTCACAGAATTTACAGAAAATGTTACATTTTTGTGATTTATATCGTTATCGGACGATAGAATTCTTATATCGGGATATGAGATTTTGGTCATATCGCACAGCCCTAATTCACAACCATGACCAATTACAGTTTGCAGTCTTTTAGTTTGAATCACTGCTAGAGAATGAGATCATATTTAGCAAAGCTGTAATGTTAGTCTGCTCCAGCCTGCATGTATCCTCTGCTTCCTGTAATTATCTACAGGTACGGTAACACCCAATATGTGTCAAGTTACAGAGCGGGCAGTACAAGCAGGTTGATAAAAGGTCATAGTCACTGCAAATGTAACACAAACTCAGTGGCCTTTCGACAAGAGGTCGACCACTTTCCAATTCTGGAAGTGAAATAGGTCCTTTCCAATTCATTGACTCTGATGACCAGAAGCAGAAGACTGTAGAGTTCAGAGGCAGCTGCTGATTTCAACTACAGTATTGCAGGAATGCATTCACCCTACAGAGACAAAGCCTCAGCGAGCATTGTTTATGGCAGGTTATGGTAGCATACCTTCCAGGTGTTTCAGCAGGGCCCTGCAGCTGTTTCCATGAGCAGAAATGAGGGCAGTCTTGCCCTTCCTTATCACTGGCACCACAGTGCTGTCCCAGTATGGCAGCAGCCTGTCCAACACCTCCTTCAGGCTCTCAGCTCGGGGAAGCTTCTCCTTCGAGACATCACATGTGGTGTATCTACGGTCATTGTAGATTTCATGGAAGTAAGGGTGGGATTCATCAATCGGGGGTGGAGTGATGTCATAGCTCCTTCTCCACAGCTTCACTTTTTCCTCTCCATGTTGCTGAGCCATTTCTGCCCGGTTGAGTCCAATCAGAGAGCCGTAGTGTCGTTCGTTAAGCCTCCAGGACTTGACAACAGGGACCCATTCCTGACCCATAGCCTCAATCACCAGCCATGCTGTCTGGATCGAGCGGCTAAGTATGGACGTGAACACGATGTCAAACTTGTATCCCTGCTCCTTCAAGAGCCTTCCACAGTCCTGGGCCTCCTTCACCCCATTCTCACTCAGCTTCTGGTCCACCCAGCTGCAGAATCGGTTCTCTTTATTCCAGGCCCCTTCTCCATGTCTCAGCAGAAACAGTTTGTACTTGGACATCCGGAGAGTTTGCTGCAGGCACCTGCACAAATTCAACAGAAATTAACAAAGAGGCAATGTAGAGAGCAAAGTAAAGATTTGACACAGATGCAAAAAGGATCTGTGTCCAGCTTGAGATGTACATCCTAATGAATCACACGTTTTGTGGAGCAGGGACCTCTTTTAGAGAGAGCCAGCAAAAGGTCACAGGTTGTTTTTAGCCGGCTGAGAGTTAGCTACAGCAGATGCACTCATTAACCCTTACTCTTTATTTGCTGAAGATAAAACAACAATTAACGATAGCTAGCCAGCATATAAGCACTTTTTTGTCATGTTGCTGTAAAGCTTTAAAGCTAACCTCAAAGGATGGGCGACGATACCTAAAAGAGCCCTAACCCTGCCTGTTATGGCCGCTAAAACCGACATAAAGAGAGGATTAATATATTTAAAAACAGAACTGTAAACTTTGAGGTTTCTCATCCCAAACTGATGGGAACATTGTAAAAAACGTCGTCTTACCACGTTAGAATATTATATCCGGCTAAATGTAGCTGGTACACCCGTTAATGTTGACAGCAGTACACCACAGGCCAAGCACGGTAGCGTCCCCTGGACGTTGTCGATTGACAGTCCAGCCGTCCAATAGGAACGTCGAATATCACACACAGGCGGTACTACTGCTGAACGTTATGTCTATATAAGGAGCAGCTGCAAGCGTCAGACTCGTTCACTGTGGATAGAGAAGCTGGGAGAAGGCGTTGCCTGTGTCACAACCGTAGACGTGTTTCGATTACCGTGTGAAAAAACAGACCAAATTTAAAATTACTCAAGAGCAACGACATTGTTCTTTGGTCTATCCGGTTCTTCAAGCTCTATTATATAAAGTAAGCTAGCCTACTGGGAAGCTGTTATGGTTCAGTCTGGATTTTGCTAAGAAGTGTAAGTTGTCCTCTGCAGGTTGCAGCCAGGGACAGATTATGAAAAATACAGGCACTGGGTACAGATGGATAAAAGCCCTCCCTGCTCATCCTACAGGGCAGACACACCTACAATGAGGAAGTTGAAATTTGTATTTATTTTGTGCATTCACCTATACATCATATAGGTGTTTTCCATTATCTGACATCTCTGTATGCTAGATGTTTTTTTGTTTTGATTTTTGCATTTTAGTCTTTTTGTCATAATTGTGTGTTTCAGTGTTGTTTCTTCACATAGTTTTTGTTACTTTTCCTGTCATTTTGCTTCTTTTTGGTGCCTTTTTCTCATTGTCAATAATAATAATAACATATACTTTATTAATCCTCATGGGGAAATCCCTGTCTGCATTTAACCCATTCACTCTGTGAAGCAGTCGGCAGCCTTTGGGCGCCCGGGGAGCAGTGTGTAGGGACGGTATCTTGCTCAGGGGTACCTCAGGGTAGTCGTTCAGTGGATTTGATTCATGGGTATTAATTTGACTCCTGAAACAGTGTCTGATAATGGTTAAATTGACCAAAAATTATTAGCCATATCTCAACTCATGTTCCAAAATGTAATGACTTAGCTTTTTGGGACCAAACAATTAATGTCCCTGATCTGTTTCCTGTTGTTGATAAGCAAAATGCTTATCAACATTTGTATAGGCCCTTTAACACTCTCTGTCCACGTCATTAGATGTAAATGTTTGACTGCTTTTGAATGCAAATATTTAATAAACATATCAGCTGGCAGCAACTCAGTATGTAGTATGTATGTATGAGTATGCAGACATGGTAAAGATGACCTGCTGAAGTTCAAACAAAGAGAAAGGTGACATAAATTATAATGTGGCATCCTCTGTACACCACCACAGTGGATTCTAATTTAAACAGTAAAGTTGTGATTAATGTGCAGACTTTTCACTTTGATTTGATAAATGGTTTTAACAAAACTTTAACTAACTTTGACTGGCTAACAAAATTTTAAATACAAGGGCTGTTTTTAACATTCAGATTAAAACTGTTTGCAGTCATTGACTGCCTAAAGTCTAGAAGCCATTGACATCACCGTATGCTGCATTTCCTTCAATTCATTTGCTTCAATGGCAGTTGAAACAATCGAGTTTCTTTGCAACAGGAAACAGTTGCTTTTGCAGTATGCTTTGGTAATTTTCCATTTCCACTGTGATGAGTTTTTTTTTTTTGCTGCATTTGACTGAGTCTGAGCAGAGGGTACAACACAACTTTGCTAAGTTGAATTCATTCAACTTAGCACGGAATCAACTTTAAATCAGAATCAGAATCGTGTTTATTGGCCAAGTATATGTGCAGACACAGATGGAGGCTCTCAAGCACAGCAATGTAAATCACACGCACACAACACACACACACACACACACAACACACACACACACAACACACACACACACACACACACACACATTCATAATCATACACATGCATACACATACATACACAAAGCTGTGTAAACCAGCTATAAATAACCAATCTAAACTTATATACATAGAATACAGAAATGAAGTGGAATGAATACTACAGAATGTGCATAAGGTGCAGTTTCAGTGGGAGCAATGTGACAATGACCGCAGTGTAGAACTGGATCAGCAGCTTCTTGGAGGTGCAGTCATTAGTGTAGAGGGAGAACAGTAGTGGTGAGAGGACACATCCTTGAGGGGCACCAATACTGAGAATAAATAAATGTAAATGGCCTGTATTTATATAGCGCTTTTACTAGTCCCTAAGGACCCCAAAGCGCTTTACATATCCAGTCATCCACCCATTCACACACACATTCACAGGGAGTTTGGAGGAGAGATGTTCAGGCAAAAGCTGAACTAAAGTCCACAAACAGGACCCCGGCATAAGTTCCCAGGTCGAGGTGTTGCAGGATGTAATGCAGCCCCATGTTTACTGCATCATCCACCGGCTGGTGGCCTGTAATGTCCTTCAGATGGGCTAACACCAGTCGTTCGAAGGATTTCATGACCAAAGACGTCAAGGCGACAGGTCTGTAGTCATTCAGTCCTGTGATGGATCTTTATGCACTCTATTACTTCCAGTCTGATGGAAAAACATAGAATTTGTTCCAATTTCTTTAGTTGGCCTGGCACAGGACCTGAGACATCCATCTGTACAGAGGAAGTCAGGAGCAAAGTACAACAGTGAGTGCCTACAGCCATCCGTACGGTGGACTCTGTCATTTTTTCTAGCTGCATTTCAGCCAGTGGTGTTGGGGATCTTCTCAACATTGAAGGAATAAGAAATGCAGATTTTGAACTGCCATTAATATCACCTAGAAAGCATCTCATTGAGAACAGGCTCAACATTATTGAAGCAGCATAGGATCAACATTGACAGAGAACAGATCAAAAGTCAGCCAACATCCAAAGAAGAGCTTTGAATGTCCTTCAAGCTGAGGAAGTGTTACCAATGACTATTTAAAGAAATTAGAGGAAAAGATTTTTGCACATCATTGCATATGAATAAAAATGTATTTTTAAAGAAAAAATAAGCATTTGATGAAGTTTGGATGCTATCATGCTGACCTTGGGTTCTTTTCTATTGTTAATGACTGATGCAAATTGTTGGGTGTGACGCATGAACTCGGAGAGGAGCCTTAGAGTTTGAGAACCATTAGGCTAATACAATTTCCAGAAAACCTTGTTAAAAATTATGAGTTGCACGTGACGTCTTTTTAACACTACAATAAATTCTGGATAAAGCAAATGTCTAACATTTCAATTCACTTTTCTGAAGTTTATGTTGATAAACACACAGACTATAAGCCTGATTCATTCTCAAACAGTACTGAAAGGACAACAATGATTTCTGCTTAATGTTAAAGAGATTTTATTATTTGATTGATTATGACAATGCTTTGCTCATTAGTTTAATTAATACCACATTCATACAAGGACTTCATGAACAGTTGACTCCAGCATTAGCTGCCCCTGGAATGTGCATTCACGGTCTTAATCAGTTCAGTATAGCAAAAGAGCACAAGCTTTTTCAGACAACATGGGCAGAACATAAGCAGGACACATGAAAGATTTCTTGTCATATGCTCATCTGGTTTTCTGTAAATATGGGTGATTTTTTAAATAAATAAACAAAGTCAAAAAGCAGGGCGATATTATTGAAGTGACACAGGCAATCAATATTAATTCAGATATAGGCTAAAAAACTAAAAAAGCAATGTAGTGCTCTAATATGTTTAATACACATTTTTTCATTATGGGAAAAAATATATATTAAGAGACAATTGTCCTAAAGACACTACTGATGCCTCACTACTGTCTGTATATTCACAACATGAGCTGTGTCAGAATTATAATCATTATAAAGTTAATGCAGTTCGTTGCATCCACCTGTTTCTTAACAGACATCTTAACCCAGATATTCATTTTAAATCTATTGTCCAGCATTGAACAGCTTCTTTCTGCCCTCCATACCAGACATGGCATCCACGTTCTTACGCCAGTCAGTCACTTCCTCTTTCTGCAGGGTGATAGTACAGTTAGTGCAGTTAAATTCATACTGAGGTGGGGATACATGCTTTTTAATATCAAACACTGCAGGTATGTCTTTATTTTCATTGCACTAAATCTTAGTGCCTAGCACACTGTTGAACTTTGTAGCACTTCACATGCACTAGTTTCAAAGGCAGAATATGGGCATACTTTAATAGTGTCCCGAATGTAAACAACAATGTAAATACATTGTTGTTTACATTCAGGACTCCTAAAAAATAGTGTGAATTAACATATATATTGCTCCACTTACCTTCTCCTCCTCTTTCTTCACAGTCTTGAGGTTGGCCTTGAAGTCCACAGACTCTTTGACCTTGGAGCCCAGCAGAGCTCCCAGCATTGCATCAGCAGACACCCTCACCCTCCTCAGATTGGGTCTCTTCATCTTGCCTTTCAAGTCAAAGATCTTTTGAGACAGATCCTGTATCTTTTTTCCAACACAGATTTTTTTTTTAAAACAAACAAAAAAACCATCCTCAGGATTAATTTATTGAACTTTTTATTGTCCGTATGCATCCTATAAGATTGTACTTAAAATACTTGGTTGGTTATTTGCAAATAATACTTACCTCCTTGTCATTTTTTGTCACCTTAAGAGCAATATCATAGCGCTCCTCATCAACCACGTCAATCTTCTGATGTAGCTGCTTGCAAAAATTCTGTGAATAGAAGATTTAAGTGTATTAGACCTGATGTGAAAACAAGTTTTTATCTAATTGGTTTTAATAATTTAATGGGAAAAACTGACAAGAAACGATACAAAGAGACACTGGAACACATATATGTGCAATGCCTTGGTGATAAAATACAAAATAAATTCATCTATATAAGTTTGTTTGATCCACAGATTGATATAAACAGTCTGTGTGAGTAGTTTTCACTGGGAATACTTTCTAATGGTCATAATGGTAAACTGTTGACATTGAGGTCTGTGGATTCTTCTGCTAAAGCGAGGCATTGCTTGAATTGCTGTTGAGGTTTTAAAATGTCATTTTCCAATGCCCTCAGTACCACAAACTAAATTATAAACACAGTAACTGAATTTGTGTGCCAGCAAAATTCTTGGTTATAGATATCACAAGACCTTAGAAAATAAATTATCAGTAATTCCTTGTGGCCAGATATTACCCAAAGTAGGTGGGAAAAAATGACCTGAGTTTTTATAGTTTCCTGATTTTATGTCAATTTTTGTTATGCCACAATCCAAAAAAAGTTCCTGCTATTTGACACATGTACCTGTAGGTCCTGCAAAGACAGACCGGATATTTGGAGGTCTGGCACTCTCTCAGCAAGGATCCTCTCTCGTTCATCTTTTTTGAATTGTTTTTCGTTCTCCAGCATAGTCATGGCCTTCTTTAGCAGTTTTGTCTGGTGCACATACAGGATGACACCTCAGTCAAACACACAGTAAATGGTTTACAGCGCTTCAAGAATGTGAATTCCTAAGATTAATAGACAGTTAGACATAAGATACCTTCAAGAACAGCCTGCGAGATGCAGAGATTTTTGGCTTTGGTTTCTGGAAAAGAAGACAATGTTCATTTTATTCATTTGGCCTTGAATGTATTGAATGAATTGTTGTTAAATGCTCAGTTTTGCACTTATTTTCATTATTTTTTAATATTTAGATTAGAGAATTCACTCATTAATGTCAGCATTCAAGACAGGGTTAAAGTGCTGAAGGCATAGCTGGTGTGTTGCCTAGTTTTAATCCAATTGATTGAGCCATCCCATTGACAACTAACATTACTGACAACTGAAATCAACTCACCGAAGGCCTGTAAAGTTTGGAGCAAGGATGCAAATAGGTGGAGAGGAGATGCTTTGGTTAGATTAGAATCTCACATAGCAAATGCTAACGTGTATTGAAACTTAAAGGTTATACGTACGCTTCAGACATGGTTGCAGTCTTGTGTTCCCCCTCGTTTAATCTGCAAATATAAGAAAAACAAAGTTAGAACAACATCTGTATTTTTTTTCCCAGAAGGATACTTTTCATGTTTCAGCCCATTGGCTGTTGTAGCTACTGTGGGTTGGGTACACATAGAAGGAACATAAACAGTGTATGACATTGTCAAAAGGTCAAACGTGTGACTTAAAAAAATCCTCACTCAAACAAATCCAAAAAAGGTTACAATAACCTGGCAGGTTATTTCTGAAAAAAGGAAACATACACAAAGACTAAAGAGGAGAAGATTTGTAAAAGTAAAACACATAAATCAAATGGACACTGTTGTGTGTTAGTCATAACTTCAACTCGGACATCTGTGAGAAGCCACAGATCTTAGATTTAGAAAAAAAAACAGTCCCCTCTTTGACTCACAAGTATATTTGTCGTTTTAATAAAAAATATGAAACCTGGTCTCAGTAAATGACAACATAATATCATAACGTAAATACTGTTTTAGAGTAAAAATTATTATATCCATTTTTAAAAATACTGATAAATTCAGAATGGCAAGAACAGTTTGAATATATTGCAACACATGTTTTTTATTTCCTTATCCCTTGATTCTCCTGTATTTCAAAATAAAATCCTTACCTTCTACAGCAGGTGACAAACACTCACAGGCGTCTTTTTCTGAGACTAGAAGGAAAGAAAGAGGGTAGATATATAGATTCCAGTGCTCATGTGAGTGGCTCACTAAAATAGATCCTCAGTCCACACCATTCTTGCACTGCGTCTCTCATATAACATATGTAAGAGGTGTGAAAGTTCTTGCAGGGATTGTCCGTCTGTGATTTCCTTAGTGGCTACATGCTAAGGAGGGGAGTGAAGTTTGAAGGAGCTTTAGTCCACTGTTATATGTGTTTAGTAACAGTTGATCCCATTTCCAATCCAAAGTGGACATTTAGGTAAACAGTTTAAAACAAGAATGCCAGAATTTCTATCTGGTATTGGAGCCAATAAACCAAAGACATATAACTTTACACCCCCAGCAAAAACATTAACAAACAAAGAGGGGATACTTTTGCATTTGTTTTAAGATGTCTCTAATAACCAATGCATTTCGATCATCTAAGAAATAACATGGTCTCTCATGGTAACAGCTAACTCACTAGCAGGTGGTAGTTTATCAGGGACAAGCAGCATTTCTCCACAATCAGCACTCTATTATGAAGCTCAGGGCATTGTGTAGATTTCAAAGAATTATGCTGCCATCACAAGGCTGCAGAGAAGAACTGCTGCAAACAGTCGCATGCCTCACTAATACACAGCGGTCAATAGAAAAACAATATGATTTAAGCATATTCGAATGAGCATTATGTTACAATAAACTACTGCCTTAAAACAACAGTCTGAACATCAAAACCTATGAGAAGTGAACTTTGGATGAACTTTTGGCTTTTGTGTGATTGTTACCTTGACCTCTACTATCAACTTAATATGGGGCAGCATTCTTCTACAGCAGGGCAATGCATCCCAATGCATGGCAAAAATAGCAGTAGAAACACCAAGAACCCCAGGCTCTGAGTCTGGCCTCCACATTCTTCAGATCCCAAACCAAATGAATATCTACAAGATCTGCCAGAGCACACTTCATCATCGGTGGCCCCAGCAAAACTCAAGCCAACCCACAGGATCCAAAGGAACCACTGCAAGTGCTCTGGTTCCAGACATCACAGGATAGTCTAGTGGTGTTGTGTCCATGCCCTGATAGGTCAGAGCAACACAATACTAGTAAGGTGTTAATAGCTGATAGCCAAGTGACTTCTTCAGTCTCTTCTTCTCAGACTGAAGAAGTCACTTGGATGAGTGACGAAACGTTTCTCCCAGAAAACGCTACGTCCAGATGAACAGAATCAACTTTTGGAGGGTTACTTTAAAATCATTGCTGGAAGTTAATACTTTGCTTTTGAAATAGTTTTATGTTTATGATAATTGAATTCTCTGCCTGACAGTGTTGCTCAGCAAACAGAGAAGTTGCTGCACAGTGCTAGTAAGTGGATCTGGACCTGAAAAGCTGAAGCTGCATCTTTTTGCTGAATAGCCTCTGTTCCTACGGTAACTATTATTATGGGTTGTTTAGATTCCCCATTGGCACATTTGTTACAGTACACTGTACTTTTCTCATGCTTTTAAACTGTCCTAGACTTTTAACAAACCATCTGTGTTTTTAGCACACACACACACACACACACACACACACACACACACACACACACACACACACACACACACACACACTTTAATAAATACATACATAAAAAAACATCCAGCAAAAATGATTTTAATTGTTACTTTAACAGATTAATTTGTGGTTAGGAAATAATATCTCTTTTACTGGCATTCAACCTCATGATTAAGCAACACCCCATTTTTGACATGTAACCAATTTATTATTGTTCCAACTATAATTTAGAGTCTACAATGTCTGTTATTTTGAGTGTCATTATATCAGAATAATAGCTGTTTGGCTCCAAACTAATAAGATGTCCATAATTTACAGCTGTGTTGTATCTTGATTTAAACCAGCTGAATAATGCAACCTTTGAGTCACATTTAAAATTCCCATGGGTTACTGAGGAAAAGGCCACAATCTCACAGCCAAATTGTTTCCAATTAGCTCCCAGCTTTCTGTTGATCTTGCACACCACAATTTTTAAAAGTACCGAGGCCAAAATAAATAGAGACACTGTACGGTGCTATTCCAAAGTCTGGGAGAGAATAGTTGGAACGGCAAAGATATTTTATGTCACACATGAAAGCATTTGCTCAGGATTATACATTTGCAGAATTTTCTGAATCATTAGCTAATACCAATTTCACAGAATCTGTTGTTTCATATTGTTTAACTGCAGGCTGTAAACCTGCAGTATTACAGTTTTGTTTCAGTCTCACCTCTTTCAAAGCACTATTTTTGGCTGCTTTTATTTCCCTCGGGAATAAGACCACAATGAAGACTTAAACCAGAATTCAAGGAAGATGAATATAGGGAATATTGCTGTATATTAAGTCATACTGGAACCTATGAAGCCAGGACCAAGTTTTTAAAAAGGGGCTTTATGCTTCTATTATATGTGGTTAAGTTGTTAGAGCCGTGCTGCCACTTGGAGGTAGCATTTATTAATTTTGCCTTCATAACAGAGTAATTTTACAGTAACCTTTAAAACATTTCGAAAAACCCTTTTCTGTCTATTCTCCTTTTTGACATTTAAATTTTTATTTATTTATTTACCTATGGACTATATAAATAGAATAGAATAATAGAATAATTCTTTAATTGTCCCACAAGGGGAAATTTGGTTGTATTAGCAGCAAAAAAGCACATATACAAACAGAACAGGACACAGAACAGAAACACAATTTTTACATATTTTACATCATGGACAATAGTTACCAAAGCAGAGTACTGTACAGTTATACAAATTAGAGTACAGATAAGTGGAAAACCCAGGTTGTAGTGTGCAAACAGAGCAGGATACTGAAAGATGTTTAAATAGTTAATGTTACGGTCGCTGACCTCTAGTGGCTCTCCCTCTGTAGAAGAGTTTTTTTCTCCTTTTCTTGTGTTGCAGGTCTGCCTCATGAGCCACAGCTGAGGTGTGTTCCAGCTCGTCAGCCACGGCATATAGTCTGCCATCCTAAACTGCCACACCCCTGCCATTCTTCCCCATTTTTGCCAGAGCTGTGAGCTGTGAGTTTTGGGCAGCGGGCCTTAGTGTGTTGTGTGTGGTGTGTGTGTGTGTGTGTTGTTTGTGTGTGTGTGTGTGTGTGTGTGTGTGTGTGAGAGAGAGAGAGAGGACCCTTAAACTTGTGTTAATTAGTTCGTCGTTGTGGAAGCAGGTAGGGGTTCTCTGCCATTTTTGTTTCAACTGTTTTCTCCTGTTTTTGGTTAGACAGGGAGCTCAGCCATTGTATTTTGTTTTGGTTAGAGAGTACTTGGTTTGATTTTTAGCTAAAGGGGGTGTTTTGTTTGTTGTTTTGGCCTTGGAGACCCTGAAGAAAAGAGCTTCCCTGTGTTTATTTTTACTGTAGTAGTTTTGGGCAATAAATCAAGTTCAATGACATCTATTCTCCAGTAGTTCATGTTTTCTCTATCACTTTGTGTTACCCCTCACCCCAGTCAGCACTTCGTTTTTAAGTGGGGCGTAACAGTTAACAATATTTAGAATAATCAGAAAAGTACAGATTGTGTATTGTACCTGTGCATTAAAAAGTAGGCATGTAACTTCCAATAAGTTAGTGTATATGTAAACTGAGAAAAGTAATGTGCAAGTTATAACAGCAGAAGTTGTTACAGCGCTGATGTAAACATCTATGTTTGTTGGGAGCAGTTTTGATTGTAGTCTGACAGCTCAGGGAGGAAGGACCTGTGGAAATGCTCCTTCATGCATCTAGGATGCAGCAGTCTGTCACTGAAGGAGCTCTGCAGTTCAGAGTTTTACCAGACGGATTTGGAGGAGGAACTCTGTCAGAGCAGCTTCTCTCTCCTCTTCAGTTGATCACTTTCCCCCTGCTAACAATATAATCTGAATAGGGGAAAATGCATCAAGCGTGATGCATTTCATTTTTAAAATATTAAATATAATTCTTATATATGATTCTTACACGCAACATGACTTTTCTCACATTATAGGATACTATACACATATATTATGTTATTATGTTTAAATATTGTAAACAATATTTACAAATGTGATGCTGGGACGGATGCAAATATAGTAAATTCTCTGCATGTTTAGCACAGCTGGGCTGTATGCTGAGTATTGGTGATATGATGTTTATATACCCACCCCACACATTAATTGTCCTGTTAAAGCAGATCAATGAATTTGAGCATTTTACTCAAAGCTTTTTATTATTCAGTTTCTCTGTTGTAATATAGAGGTGGATCGACATACATGGAAGACAACAGTGTTTAATTTGCTCTTAGTGGATAACATTATGGAAGGACAAGACAGTGCTCTATGTTAGTGACAGTAGTAGCAATAACTGTGTATCCACTGCACTGGATATTGATCAGGAATCTGTCCCTATGATGCCAGACAGTTCGCTTAGATGCACCTCAAAACTGCATGCATGAGTCAGTGAGTAAGACAGACAAGCACTAATGACTATTTGACAGGCAGTCAATCCATTTTATAGTGTTGTACTAACGACTAACTACTGAACGAGTGTCTAAAATAGAGTCTTGTCTGTGCTGCTGCTACTGTTTGTTCACCAAGAGAAGAATTTAATGTTGTGCAATGCATCAGTACAATTTTCGAATAGAAGACAGTTAAACTTAATTTCTTGGCTCAGAATTTTGGGTGTCCACCTGTTAGTGGATGTGACAGGAAGTATTTAAAGAAGTTATTAAACTTATGTCAGGTCAGTCACATTCACATTATACCAGAGTCAGATCAGATCCAGCTGTTAAGAAGTCAAACAGCAGGGAGAAATCAACTAAGAATGTTGTCATGTATTTGCTCTGCAGCTTTATTTATCAAACTAACGTGTCCATCTATAGTGCCACTATCAAAAATACTTTCCTACAGCGTAGTTTCTAGTGGGCACAGCTGATACACATCATAATTGCTTTATTAGGGTTTTAAAATCTCATTGCAAAAAGTCAGAAATAGTATATTTAGTGCACATCATCTGCAAGTTGTGATAGCACATTACAGGAACAGCTTGGAGTTAGAACAACACCAAAGGTTTGTCCTGATTTATTTAGGGGAATAGAGAAATGAGGACAGGTGCTCGTCAGGGGTGGTGGTAAACTGAGCCAGTGTAGAGTTCAGTTTGCGTCAGTGTTGTAACCGGGAGTTATGTTCACTCAAAAGGCTGCCATTCACATCCTCACACAAGGATTGGTAGACAGCAAACAATTAAATAAGAATGCTGAAGTGCAAGTCTGAGATAGTTAAATGCTATATTTAGACTCTTAATATTTGTTTTGAAGTAGTATCTCACTGATTTAGTGGTACAGTAACGTTGAGAGTGGTACACTAAAGTTCAAAGTGGTCCTTAGCACAGAAAAAGCTCCAAAATCCTTCATTCTGCACTTCATATAATCTGATCAGTGGGATATTTTCTGTAAACTCTCTCTGCCTGGCCGACCAGAACAAAAACCTCTACATTTACATTTACTTCCACTTTCTAATGATGTGAATATCAGGCTAGCAGACAGTGTGCTGGTCGCATGAATTGCTGCGATCTTCACCACACTTAAAATGTTTATTTACTTTCCATAATCACAAAATTTCCCTGTCCTCATTTTAGGTTCTCAGTGCATTAGTTGTAGAAAGTGAGAATTAAAACGACATTTTTGTTAGATTTTTTATTGAGGTTTATAATAATAATCCTCCCACTGTCTTTTTGAGTTTTTATTTAATATGTTTTATGTATCTTTGCCATCGTGCACCACCTAATCTACAATCGTACTGCATTTGCTACATTAAATTTCTGTCGAGTTAGGGAAAATTGCAACCCTGCGTGTTTTTTCATCTTGCAAATCATTTTTTTTGTAATATTTGAATGAAATAGTTAAAAATCGGAATGAAAACAGCTTTACTCCAATTTCTCACTCAGTTAACAGACTCTTTTCCCCCCAACTCTGCAGGTGCTGATGTGTGGCAAGGGTATGTGCTATAACAACTTCTGTGGCTTTAAAAAAAAGTATGTAAAAGATGTAAAAGAAAAAGTACAGTGGCAGGTTTCTGCATCAGAAGTTTATTGTTATTATAATTATTGTTGTTGTTATTATGATGATGATAGTATTTTGCAGACATTTTAAGATAAAGAATTAAAGCAAATTCTGCTGTTTTCTGACTGTGGTGAACATACAAACCAGATAAAACTTCAACAAAGTGCAATTTGTGTATTTACAAAACATACTTTTTCACTCCAATTAATATTTTTGCAAGTCTTTTAACACACTGACACTAAAACATACACTTTGTAGTTACTCATTGTGCACCGTGACATTAAGATTTTATTTTAAGTGCTGTCCAAAACGTGAATCTATTGTCCGGCATCAAACAGCTTCTTCCTGCCCTCCATACCAGACATGGCCTCCACATTCTTACGCCAATCAGTCACCTCCTCTTTCTGTTCACAGGAAGAAAATAATTCTTAGTGAAATGTTTCCCTAAAATAACCCTGAAATCATTTGAGCAATACTATCAACTTGTTGTAACTCAAATGTAACCATTATTTCAGATTAAACACTTTAAGCCAAGGGGTCAAGTTACCTGAAGTGATCTTAACACACTGACTGTGGCACTTACCTTCTCCTCCTCTTTCTTCACTGTCTTCAGGTTTGCCTTAAAGTCCACAGACTCTTTGACCTTGGATCCCAGCAGAGCACCCAACATGGCGTCAGCTGAGATCTTCACCCTCTTGAGAGCAGGCCGCTTCATCTTTCCTTTTAAGTCAAAGACCTTTTGAGAAAGATTTTCAATCTGCAGGAAACACATTAAAATGATAAGAATGAACTATGCTGTTGTGCAGAACCTGTTTCTAAATAATGATAACATTTGAGATATAATGACAAAAAAGGACAAGTAAAACATGTAATGTTAAGAAAGCCATTTCTGAAGGTCATAAAGAATGAAAAACCTCCTTGTTGTTTTTGGCAACTTTCACTTCAGTATCATACCGTTCTTCATCTACCACATCAATCTTTTGGTGCAGTTCTTTGCACAGAGCCTACATAAACAGAACAATATCAAATTGTTAAACAGAAGAGCATGAGCAAAAAAGATTCCTGCTCATTCCAGTGTCATAAATTACCAAAAATAAGATGGAGAAAACAGCACACATGAAAATGGTGTATATGCATCGCATCTGTACACATTAGAGAGTTACTTATGTGTGGGGCATTTCCACTGTGTTATTTCAGTGATGCTTCTGCAGTGATCTGCACATACCTGAAGGTCCTGCAGAGACAAACCAGACAGCTGAAGTGGAGGGACTCTCTCCCTCAAAGTCGTCTCTCTCTTCAGCTTCTTTTGCTCCTTTTCATCCTCCAACATCACAGTTGCTGTTTTCAGCAGCTTGGTCTAAGTTGTAGAAAATGCACGTAATGACTCAAATAACTGATAATAAATAACTAATATGGACTCCTGAATGAACAGCTTTCTAGTTTTGCTATGCATATTTCATCTGTTTTAGTAAAAACAAAGAAGAAAATACCTTAAGGGCAAGTCTGCGGGCTGCAGAAATCTTTGATTTTCTCTACAAATAAAAAGTAGACAAAAATACATTTTTTCAAATAATAATGTTAAACAAATGTTTAACTTCTTTGGAGATGTTAAGAACTTAGAAGAACTCACAGATCTGTGGTGGGTATGATGGTGTGGAAAAGGATAAGAAATAACAAGAGTTTGTTTCTACATGTTAAAAATATTTTTTAAATGCCTGTGGAAAAAAAATATCACTTACGCTTCAGCCATGGTTGACTTTTGTCTGTAAAATAATTAATACTGAAGTGAGAAAATCTACTTTTGGTAAGAGAAGCATTATTAGCAGCGTATGAATCCATGATCACAGTATTATAACGTTTTAACAAGCTTCTAGGCTATGGTTCAATTTTGTAAACTATTTTCACTAGCCTGTTTTTTATACTTCTTCGCATGCTGTCACATCTTTTTACCGAGACAAGTCAAAGTAATCCAGACCTCGGACTGCTTTTTTTTTTTTTAATATAAATGTTATGAAAGTTAAAAGTTTTAAATTGCCAACACTGCATGCTTGAGGGTCACAGATACTTTGAATGATATTCCTTTTTTAGTCCCGTTTGATAAAACCCAGATCAGAATAAAAATATAAATCTTTTAATCAGTTTAATTTAATTTTTAAAATGATAGATCTACAAAGATGGATTTTTGTAGAAAATGTATATAGCTGCTACTCAGTATTGCAAATGAATAAAAGACACATTAACATCGAAATTACTTAAATTAGTTTAAACACATTGATGTGACCCAAGATTAGATATAAATGTGGCCAGTATTCTTATAAATATTGAACTTGTGAAAATACTATATTTCTTATACATTTTTTCATGATAGCTTTGTGTGTGTCATAATCTAATAAGGCACCTGTCAGTAATAACATCATAATAGAAAAAGAAACCCTTAACCCACACTACCATCACTCATACACATATATTAAACATACCTTTTTTAATCTCTGCAGAACACCCAGTTGGTGTGATCAGTCTCTGTCTTTAAATGACTGCAAGAAAACTCAAGTCAAATTTAATGACTCCTATTGCCTTCTCTGAGTGGCCAACCCAAAATAGCCTCCTCTATCCTGACAGCCAGTATATTGCATATCACTACACTTCTATCCCCCAGCAGTAGAAATATGTCAACACTGAGCCATTATCACTGATGAATACTTGTTAATCTACACTGTGCGCTTATCTTGAGCCACCTCTCGTTTTTTTGCATTTTGCTTAAAGAAGCCTGATCTTTTTGTAATGTTTTCAAAAGTGGTCTTACGCAGTAGTTCTCTGAGCTTTCTGAAGGTCTGTTTGTCAAAGTGTTTCTTTGAATATTGGCTGCTTTTTCCCTCATTCTCAGTCGTGGCCATTTTCAGAAGAATGTTTGTTTGTTAATTTCTTTGATAATCATTAATGATTCAAGTATATACCAGGTAATTAACTCAAGGAATGAACCAACGCTGTGTCTACAGATGACAGGCTGCTTAGCAGATGATCTGCTCACATTTCTTTAGTTGAATCTACAAAACCTACAAAACATAACGCATTTCACAGGTGTTGTAGTATTTTTGCACCAGCAAAGTGATTCCCAAAAAGTATTAGCTGAAAACTTGTTAAATCCCAGCATGATGTGCAGTGTGCATTACAAATAAAAAGGAAATTGGACATGTAGAGAACAAAATAAGGAGTGGCAGTCTTAAAAACAGTAGATGAACAGTACCTGAAAGTCATGTCCTTATGAAATAGAAAACAATCCGACAAAGACCTGACACAGGACCAGAGAGATACGTCTGGCCCTTAAGTTGGTACATCAGCTGTTCACTGAGGTCTCATGAGAAAGTGCATCAGTTGAAGGGTGGCTGTCAAAAAGCAATTCTTAAGGAAGTGAAACAGAAGAAAAGGCTGAGGCCAAACTGCACCAGAACTGGATTGAAAATCAACGAAAACTCTCACGAATCCACATTTGAAATTTTTGGTTCAAATCATCATCAGTATGTACAGAGGAGGTCAGGAGAGAGGTAAACCAATAAGTGTGTACAGCCATCTGTAAAATACGATGGAGGCTCTGTCATGGTTTGGGGACGCATTTAAGGCAGTGGTGTTAGAGAGCTTTAAAAATTGATGGAGTCATGAAAACAGAAAAGTACCATCAGATTTACCTACCATGCAATACCACGTAGAAAGCATTTGAGGCAACGCTTCATTTCAGTGATCCCCAACACACTACCAATGCAGTAAAAGCATACCTGGATAGAAAAACACACAGTGGAGTCACGAGCTGGCCTCCCCAGAGCCTGGACATCAACAGTGTTGAAGTAGTCTGGGATCATCTTAACAGAGAGTGGAATGAAAGGCAGCCAACATCGAAAACAGAGATTTAAATGCCCTTTAAGAAATCTGTAAAACTATTCCTGGAGACTACTTAAAGAAATTACCAAGAGTGTTCAGGTTGTGTTTAAGATTAAAGGTCAATATTTGGTCAGTACCACATCTACTTTCAAGCCAATTAAAATTGTACAAACTGCTTTCCCTTATATGCTGTATTTCCATGTATGTTTGCACACACCTGTCAGTAATTCACTTCACCGATTTCCCATTTTCCAGGCAAAAATACAAAAAATTTAAAAATAGGAAAAAAATGAAAATCTATTTAAAAAAAAGGCAAAATCACTTATACAGGCACATTTGTTTAATTGGCATCACACATACTGCAGATATTGGAATAGCGATAAACATTTAAAAACACTTTGAAATCAAAATCCAGATAATCTGGATTTTCTTTAGTGCAGTTTTAATGTGCAAATATTAGAATTTATTACATAATTTGTAGGGGTGCAACGATACACAAAATTCACGGTTCGGTTCGATACTTTGGTGTCACCGTTCAATATTTTTTCGATACAAAAAAATGTTCCTGCTTTTTTAATTTGTCATTTATTAATATTATAAATATATATTTTAACTCAAATTTAAATTTAATGTTGCTGAAACAACAAAGGGATAAAATAATAAATCTATCTCATCGAGAAATCACTCATTTTTGGAAAAGAGAGTTTATTACAGAGAAATGGCTCTTTCTGAAATAAAAGCTATACTATACTCTTCTTCTGGGCTATATTCTCAGCAGCATATTAAAACATATCAGGTCCCCATAAGGAGAATCATGTGCTAACGGCTGTCTAAATGACTCGGGTAAAGTTTGTAGCATGCGTGCTTGTTGTTTTTGTCTGCTTCCACTTGTCTTTGCACTAGGATGATGTCAGCGTAAATATGCAGTCATATTCATTTTGTTCCCACTAGTGCTGTCAGCGTTAATCTGAAATGACGTTAACGCAACAACACGGCAAATCTCCGTCAACGAGCTACCCCTGATCGCCCTGTGCGTGGGGCTGGACGGCGTCAACACGTTAACGAGCAAACTGCGCTAATGCAGTAGTTCCCACCAATGTAATTGAGCATTGTGTGGCACATCCGACATACTGTTTTACTTTTGGCCATGACGCGCTTACCTTCAGGGTCATACTTCACATGAAAACCAAAATAATTCCAAACGCCAGATCTGAATGAGGGTGGGGGAGGTTCAATTCGCCATGTTGCAAAGAGCTTAGCTTCTGTCATGCTAGTTTGTGCTGCGCTCAGTGGATCTGCGCTCGACAGTGCAGCCTAGGCGGAGTAGTCGAACGCAGATCCACTGAGCTCTCAACACAGACAGCATCGTCAGAAGAAAAGTTGATAAAATAAATAAAAAATGTTGTATTGTTCGATGCATATGCGTACCGAACCGAAAGCACTGTATCGAACGGTTCAATATCGATACGAGTGTTGTTGCACCCCTAGTAATTTGTATTATTGCATTCAAAGCATACAGGGTTTTTTTCTACTTACAAGTGTACATTAAGTCATGTTGACAAGTTTTGATTCACTCAGATAAAAACTCACTCACTTCAGCTTATGTATTGCAAACTAAAGCTTTATTTTAGCAAGATGTGTTGCTAATATAGCTTTATTTTTAACATGAGCAAAATTTTTATTGTCCAGCATTAAACATCTTCTTTCTGCCTTCCATGCCGGACATGGCTTCCACATTCTTCCTCCAGTCCGTCACTTCTTCCCTCTGTTTAAATATTAATTATGATTATTAAAATAAAAATACACAGATTTTAAATTACTCATTAATTTAGTTTAATTTCGTTTTTTGTGTAATTTTTGTTGCCATTTTGAAGTTTTTACCTTTTCATCTTCTTTCTTTACTGTCTTGAGGTTGGCCTTGAAATCAGCCTTTGTTAGTCTGGAGGTCTCGGTGCATGCACCCAGCATATCGTCTGTTGTTTTCTTGACCCTTTTCAAATTGGGCTTCTTTATACCCTTCAGCTCAATGATCTTCTGACTGAGTGATATAATCTGTGCAGCAAACATCAAACATGTGTATAACGTTTACACTCTGACAATGAAAGTACCTGCTGTTATTAACCGCTGTAGGTTTTAACCAACCCGTTCACCACTAGGGGCAGCATTTTACCACCATTTTTTACACGCAGGACTATACAAAAAGTACTTTTACACTGTGATTCAAAATGTTTGTACCTCTTTCTCGTTTTTGCCTGCTTTGACCTCCATATCATAACGTGTTTCATCCACTACGTCAATTTTACGATGTAATTCTTTGCAAAGTTCCTGTACAGAAGAAAAAGAAAGATGTTTAAATGACATAAATTAATTAATTACCGATCATTTAAAATTTGTTTGGTCAGTACCTGGAGCTCCTGGACTGACATTCCTGACAGCTGAAGTGGAGGGTATGACTCATTCACAACTCTTTCTTTCTCCCTTTCCTTCTCTTCACCTTCTACCACCAGCATAGCAGCAGCCTTCTTCAGCAGTTTGGACTAAAATATAGTAAGGATTGAATCACTCTTTATAACATTAAAAATAATGGCTCTTTTGAATAATAATGATGATAACTATAAAAAATTAAAATGATAATAAAAAACCAAACACAACAAATGCAAAACACAAGTTCCTTTGAATCTATAAGACCTACTTTCAAAAGGAGTCGGCGTGTAACAGCAAACTTTCGCTTTCTCTTGGACTAAAACCAAAGGAGGTAAATTAGTGTAGATGATAAATATCATATGAAGTGTACAAAACTTCGAATTTGGATTAGGGATCAATTAATCGTTGTGAACATTGGCATTTTTACTCACCGGTCTTCATTATCAACATGGTGGTATGAGTACACACACACACACACACACACACACACACACACACACACACACACACAC